>NC_142662.1:13530452-13685369 GCF_026168435.1 Sesamum indicum | reverse complement strand
TGGAATTCTAACGATGTTCAAAATTTAGCTGTTTTGCACGGTTTTATTAAATAAAGTTTGTTTCCCTTTCATTCTAACTTGTAGTTATTATAAAGCTTAAGGAAATTTACCACACAAACGCATAGGTCTAGACCAACGTATTGGTCAAGTTTAATGGAATTCTGACAACGTTCAAAATTTAGCAATTTTGCACGATTTTATTTAATAAACTTTCTTTCCCTTTCATACTAACCTGTAGTTAATATTACGCATAGAAAATTTACAACAAAAATGCATGGGTCTAGACCTGTGTTTGGGTCATGTTTCGTGGAAATATGAGAACGTTCAACATTTAGCTGTTTTGCACTATTTTATTGAAGAAAAATCGTTATTGTTTCATACTAACTTGTAGCTATTATTGTGCTTAGCTAATTTACCACCCAAATGCAAGGGTCTAGACGAATGTTTGGATCAAGTATTGTGGAATTCTGATAATGTTCAAAATTTAGCTGTTTTCTATGGTTTTATTAAAGAAAGTTTGTTTCTTTTCATACTAACTTGTAGTTATTATTACACCTAGCATGTTTACCACACAAATGCATGGATCTAGACAAACATTTAGGTCAAGTTTCATTGAATTCTGAAAACGTTCAAAATTTAGTTATTTGGCACGATTTTTTTAATGGAAGTTTGTTTGCCTTTCATACTAACTTATAGTTATTATTACGCTTAGCAAATTTATCACACAAATGAATGGGTCTAGACCAACGTTTAGATCAACTTTCGTGGAATTCTGAAAACGTTCAAAATTTAGCAGTTTTGCACGATTTTATTTAATAAAGTTTCCTTCCCTTTCATACTAACCTGTAGTTAATATTACGCTTAGCAAATTTAGCACAAAAATGCATGCGTCTACTCTTGTGTTTGGGTGACGTTTCGTGGAAATATGAGAACGTTCAACATTTAGATGTTTTGCACTATTTTATTGAAGAAAATTCGTTTTTGATCCATACTAACTTGTAGTTATTATTACGCTTAGCTAATTTACCACACAATGGCAAGGGTCTAGATGAACGTTTGGATCAAGTATTGTCGAATTCTGAGAACTTTCAAAATTTAGCTGTTTTCTACGGTTTTATTAAAGAAAGTTTTTTCGTTTCATACTAACTTGTACTTATTATTACGCTTAGCATGTTTACCACACAAATGCATAGATATAGACCAACGTTTAGGTCAAGTTTCTTTGAATTCTGACAACATTCAAAATTTAGCTATTTTGCATGATTTTTTTAAACAAAGTTTGTTTACTTTCATACTAACTTGTAATTATTATTACGCCTAGCATGTTTACCACACAAATGTATGGATCTAGACAAGCATTTAGGTCAAGTTTTGTTGAATTTTCACAACGTTCAAAATTTAACTATTTTGCACGATTTTTTTAAAGAAAGTTTGTTTGCTTTTCGTACTAACTTATAGTTTTTATTATGCTTAGAAAATTTACAAGACAAATGCATGGGTCTAGACCTGTATTCGGGTCAAGTTTTATGGAATTCTAAGAACGTTCAACATGTAGCAGTTTTGCACTGTTTTATTAAAGCAAATTCGTTTCTCTTTCATACTAACTTGTACTTATTATTATGCTTAGGAAATTTACCACATAAATGCATGGGTCTAGACCAACGTTTGGATCAAGTTTCGTGGAATTCTAACAACGTTCCAAATTTAGCTGTTTTGCACCATTTTATTAAAGAAAGTTTGTTGCCCTTTAATACTAACTTGTAGTTAATATTACTCTTAGCAAAGTTAACTACACAAATGCATGGGTCTAGACCAACGTTTGGGTCATGTTTAATGGAATTCTGAGAACGTTCAAAATTTAGCAATTTTGCACGATTTTATTTAATAAAGTTTGTTTCCCTTTCATACTAACCTGTAGTTAATATTACGCTTAGCAAATTTACCACAAAAATGCATTGGTCTAGACCTGTGTTTGGGTCATGTTTCGTGGAAATATGAGAACGTTCAACATTTAGCTGTTTTGCACTATTTTATTGAAGAAAAATCGTTATTGTTTCATACTAACTTGTAGCTATTATTGTGCTTAGCTAATTTACCACCCAAATGCAAGGGTCTAGACGAACGTTTGGATCAAGTATTGTGGAATTCTGAGAATGTTCAAAATTTAGCTGTTTTCTACGGTTTTATTAAAGAAAGTTTGTTTCTTTTCATACTAACTTGTAGTTATTATTACGCCTAGCATGTTTACCACACAAATGCATGGATCTAGACAAACATTTAGGTCAAGTTTCGTTGAATTCTGAAAACGTTCAAAATTTAGTTATTTGGCACGATTTTTTTAATGGAAGTTTGTTTGCCTTTCATACTAACTTATAGTTATTATTACGCTTAGCAAATTTATCACACAAATGCATGGGTCTAGACCAATGTTTAGGACATGTTTCGTGGAATTCTAACGACGTTCAAAATTTAGCTGTTTTGCACGGTTTTATTAAAAAAAGTTTGTTTCCCTTTCATTCTAACTTGTAGTTATTATAAAGCTTAAGAAATTTACCACACAAACGTATGGTTCTAGACCAACGTATTGGTCAAGTTTCGTAGAATTCTGACAACATTCAAACTTTAGCAGTTTTGCACGATTTTATTTAATAAAATTTCCTTCCCTTTCATACTAACCTGTAGTTAATATTACGCTTAGCAAATCTAGCACAAAAATGCATGCGTCTAGACTTGTGTTTGGGTCAAGTTTCATGGAAATATGAGAACGTTCAACATTTAGATGTTTTGCACTATTTTATTGAAGAAAATTCGTTTTTGTTCCATACTAACTTGTAGTTATTATTACGCTTAGCTAATTTACCACACAATGGCAAGGGTCTAGATGAACGTTTGGATCAAGTATTGTCGAATTCTGAGAACTTTCAAAATTTAGCTGTTTTCTACGGTTTTATTAAAGAAAGTTTGTTTCTTTTCATACTAACTTCTAGCTATTATTACGCCTAGCATATTTACCACACAAATGCATGGATCTAGACAAACATTTAGACCAAGTTTCGTTGAATTTTGACAACGTTCAAAATTTAGCTATTTTGCACGGTTTTTTAAATGAAAGTTTGTTTGCCTTACATACTAACTTAAAATTATTATTACACTTAGCAAATTTACCACACAAATGCATGGGTATGGACTTGTATATGGGTCATGTTTCGTGGAATTCTGAGAACGTTCAACATGTAGCAGTTTTGCACTGTTTTATTAAAGCAAATTCGTTTCCCTTCCGTACTAACTTGTACTTATTATTACGCTTAGCAAATTTACAACACAAATGAATGGGTCTAGACCAACGTTTAGATCAACTTTCGTGGAATTCTGAAAACGTTCAAAATTTAGTAGTTTTGCACGATTTTGTTTAAGAAAGTTTCTTTTCCTTTCATACTAACTTGTATTTCATACTACGCTTAGCAAATTTACCACACAAATGCACGGGTCTAGACGTGTGTTTAACTCATGTTTCGTGGAAATATGAGAGCGTTCAACATTTAGCTGTTTTGCACTGTTTTATTTAAGAAAAATCGTTTTCGTTTGATAGTAACTTGTACTTATTATTATACTTAGCAAATTTACCATATAAATGCAAGGGTCTAGGCCAACGTTTGGATCAAGTATCGTGGAATTCTGAGAACGTTCAAAGTTTAGCTGTTCTCCACGGTTTTATTAAAGAAAGTTTGTTTCCTTTCATACTAACTTGTACTTATTATTACGCTTAGCATGTTTACCACACAAATGCATAGATATAGACCAACGTTTAGGTCAAGTTTCTTTGAATTCTGACAACATTCAAAATTTAGCTATTTTGCACGATTTTTTTAAACAAAGTTTGTTTACTTTCATACTAACTTGTAATTATTATTACGCCTAGCATGTTTACCACACAAATGCATGGATCTATACAAACATTTAGGTCAAGTTTTGTTGAATTTTCACAACGTTCAAAATTTAACTATTTTGCACGATTTTTTTAAAGAAAGTTTGCTTGCCTTTCGTACTAACTTATAGTTTTTATTATGCTTAGAAAATTTACAGGACAAATGCATGGGTCTAGACCTGTATTCGGGTCAAGTTTTATGGAATTCTAAGAACGTTCAACATGTAGCAGTTTTGCACTGTTTTATTAAAGCAAATTCGTTTCCCTTTCATACTAACTTGTACTTATTATTATGCTTAGGAAATTTACCACATAAATGCATGGGTCTAGACCAACGTTTGGATCAAGTTTCGTGGAATTCTAACAACGTTCCAAATTTAGCTGTTTTGCACCATTTTATTAAAGAAAGTTTGTTGCCCTTTAATACTAACTTGTAGTTAATATTACTCTTAGCAAAGTTAACTACACAAATGCATGGGTCTAGACCAACGTTTGGGTCATGTTTAATGGAATTCTGAGAACGTTCAAAATTTAGCAATTTTGCACGATTTTATTTAATAAAGTTTGTTTCCCTTTCATACTAACCTGTAGTTAATATTACGCTTAGCAAATTTACCACAAAAATGCATGGGTCTAGACCTGTGTTTGGGTCATGTTTCGTGAAAATATGAGAACGTTCAACATTTAGCTGTTTTGCACTATTTTATTGAAGAAAAATAGTTATTGTTTCATACTAACTTGTAGCTATTATTGTGCTTAGCTAATTTACCACCCAAATGCAAGGGTCTAGACGAACGTTTGGATCAAGTATTGTGGAATTCTGAGAATGTTCGAAATTTAGCTGTTTTCTACGGTTTTATTAAAGAAAGTTTGTTTCTTTTCATACTAACTTGTAGTTATTATTACGCCTAGCATGTTTACCACACAAATGCATGGATCTAGACAAACATTTAGGTCAAGTTTCGTTGAATTCTGAAAACGTTCAAAATTTAGTTATTTGGCACGATTTTTTTAATGGAAGTTTGTTTGCCTTTCATACTAACTTATAGTTATTATTACGCTTAGCAAATTTATCACACAAATGCATGGGTCTAGACCAATGTTTAGGACATGTTTCGTGGAATTCTAACGACGTTCAAAATTTAGCTGTTTTGCACGGTTTTATTAAATAAAGTTTGTTTCCCTTTCATTCTAACTTGTAGTTATTATAAAGCTTAAGAAATTTACCACACAAACGCATGGTTCTAGACCAACGTATTGGTCAAGTTTCGTAGAATTCTGACAACATTCAAACTTTAGCAGTTTTGCACGATTTTATTTAATAAAGTTTCCTTCCCTTTCATACTAACCTGTAGTTAATATTACGCTTAGCAAATCTAGCACAAAAATGCATGCGTCTAGACTTGTGTTTGGGTCAAGTTTCATGGAAATATGAGAACGTTCAACATTTAGATGTTTTGCACTATTTTATTGAAGAAAATTCGTTTTTGTTCCATACTAACTTGTAGTTATTATTACGCTTAGCTAATTTACCACACAATGGCAAGGGTCTAGATGAACGTTTGGATCAAGTATTGTCGAATTCTGAGAACTTTCAAAATTTAGCTGTATTCTACGGTTTTATTAAAGAAAGTTTGTTTCTTTTCATACTAACTTCTAGCTATTATTACGCCTAGCATATTTACCACACAAATGCATGGATCTAGACAAACATTTAGACCAAGTTTCGTTGAATTTTGACAACGTTCAAAATTTAGCTATTTTGCACGGTTTTTTAAATGAAAGTTTGTTTGCCTTACATACTAACTTAAAATTATTATTACACTTAGCAAATTTACCACACAAATGCATGGGTATGGACTTGTATATGGGTCATGTTTCGTGGAATTCTGAGAACGTTCAACATGTAGCAGTTTTGCACTGTTTTATTAAAGCAAATTCGTTTCCCTTCCGTACTAACTTGTACTTATTATTACGCTTAGCAAATTTACAACACAAATGAATGGGTCTAGACCAACGTTTAGATCAACTTTCGTGGAATTCTGAAAACGTTCAAAATTTAGTAGTTTTGCACGATTTTGTTTAAGAAAGTTTCTTTTCCTTTCATACTAACTTGTATTTCATACTACGCTTAGCAAATTTACCACACAAATGCACGGGTCTAGACGTGTGTTTAACTCATGTTTCGTGGAAATATGAGAGCGTTCAACATTTAGCTGTTTTGCACTGTTTTATTTAAGAAAAATCGTTTTCGTTTGATAGTAACTTGTACTTATTATTATACTTAGCAAATTTACCATATAAATGCAAGGGTCTAGGCCAACGTTTGGATCAAGTATCGTGGAATTCTGAGAACGTTCAAAGTTTAGCTGTTCTCCACGGTTTTATTAAAGAAAGTTTGTTTCCTTTCATACTAACTTGTACTTATTATTACGCTTAGCATGTTTACCACACAAATGCATAGATATAGACCAACGTTTAGGTCAAGTTTCTTTGAATTCTGACAACATTCAAAATTTAGCTATTTTGCACGATTTTTTTAAACAAAGTTTGTTTACTTTCATACTAACTTGTAATTATTATTACGCCTAGCATGTTTACCACACAAATGCATGGATCTATACAAACATTTAGGTCAAGTTTTGTTGAATTTTCACAACGTTCAAAATTTAACTATTTTGCACGATTTTTTTAAAGAAAGTTTGCTTGCCTTTCGTACTAACTTATAGTTTTTATTATGCTTAGAAAATTTACAGGACAAATGCATGGGTCTAGACCTGTATTCGGGTCAAGTTTTATGGAATTCTAAGAACGTTCAACATGTAGCAGTTTTGCACTGTTTTATTAAAGCAAATTCGTTTCCCTTTCATACTAACTTGTACTTATTATTATGCTTAGGAAATTTACCACATAAATGCATGGGTCTAGACCAACGTTTGGATCAAGTTTCGTGGAATTCTAACAACGTTCCAAATTTAGCTGTTTTGCACCATTTTATTAAAGAAAGTTTGTTGCCCTTTAATACTAACTTGTAGTTAATATTACTCTTAGCAAAGTTAACTACACAAATGCATGGGTCTAGACCAACGTTTGGGTCATGTTTAATGGAATTCTGAGAACGTTCAAAATTTAGCAATTTTGCACGATTTTATTTAATAAAGTTTGTTTCCCTTTCATACTAACCTGTAGTTAATATTACGCTTAGCAAATTTACCACAAAAATGCATGGGTCTAGACCTGTGTTTGGGTCATGTTTCGTGAAAATATGAGAACGTTCAACATTTAGCTGTTTTGCACTATTTTATTGAAGAAAAATAGTTATTGTTTCATACTAACTTGTAGCTATTATTGTGCTTAGCTAATTTACCACCCAAATGCAAGGGTCTAGACGAACGTTTGGATCAAGTATTGTGGAATTCTGAGAATGTTCGAAATTTAGCTGTTTTCTACGGTTTTATTAAAGAAAGTTTGTTTCTTTTCATACTAACTTGTAGTTATTATTACGCCTAGCATGTTTACCACACAAATGCATGGATCTAGACAAACATTTAGGTCAAGTTTCGTTGAATTCTGAAAACGTTCAAAATTTAGTTATTTGGCACGATTTTTTTAATGGAAGTTTGTTTGCCTTTCATACTAACTTATAGTTATTATTACGCTTAGCAAATTTATCACACAAATGCATGGGTCTAGACCAATGTTTAGGACATGTTTCGTGGAATTCTAACGACGTTCAAAATTTAGCTGTTTTGCACGGTTTTATTAAATAAAGTTTGTTTCCCTTTCATTCTAACTTGTAGTTATTATAAAGCTTAAGAAATTTACCACACAAACGCATGGTTCTAGACCAACGTATTGGTCAAGTTTCGTAGAATTCTGACAACATTCAAACTTTAGCAGTTTTGCACGATTTTATTTAATAAAGTTTCCTTCCCTTTCATACTAACCTGTAGTTAATATTACGCTTAGCAAATCTAGCACAAAAATGCATGCGTCTAGACTTGTGTTTGGGTCAAGTTTCATGGAAATATGAGAACGTTCAACATTTAGATGTTTTGCACTATTTTATTGAAGAAAATTCGTTTTTGTTCCATACTAACTTGTAGTTATTATTACGCTTAGCTAATTTACCACACAATGGCAAGGGTCTAGATGAACGTTTGGATCAAGTATTGTCGAATTCTGAAAACTTTCAAAATTTAGTTGTTTTCTACGGTTTTATTAAAGAAAGTTTGTTTCTTTTCATACTAACTTCTAGCTATTATTACGCCTAGCATATTTACCACACAAATGCATGGATCTAGACAAACATTTAGACCAAGTTTCGTTGAATTTTGATAACGTTCAAAATTTAGCTATTTTGCACGGTTTTTTAAATGAAAGTTTGTTTGCCTTACATACTAACTTAAAATTATTATTACACTTAGCAAATTTACCACACAAATGCATGGGTATGGACTTGTATATGGGTCATGTTTCGTGGAATTCTGAGAACGTTCAACATGTAGCAGTTTTGCACTGTTTTATTAAAGCAAATTCGTTTCCCTTCCGTACTAACTTGTACTTATTATTACGCTTAGCAAATTTACAACACAAATGAATGGGTCTAGACCAACGTTTAGATCAACTTTCATGAAATTCTGAAAACGTTAAAAATTTAGTAGTTTTGCACGATTTTGTTTAAGAAAGTTTCTTTTCCTTTCATACTAACGTGTAGTTAATACTACGCTTAGCAAATTTACCACACAAATGCACGGGTCTAGACGTGTGTTTAACTCATGTTTCGTGGAAATATGAGAGCGTTCAACATTTAGCTGTTTTGCACTGTTTTATTTAAGAAAAATCGTTTTCGTTTGATAGTAACTTGTACTTATTATTATACTTAGCAAATTTACCATATAAATGCAAGGGTCTAGGCCAACGTTTGGATCAAGTATCGTGGAATTCTGAGAACGTTCAAAGTTTAGCTGTTCTCCACGGTTTTATTAAAGAAAGTTTGTTTCCTTTCATACTAACTTGTACTTATTATTACGCTTAGCATGTTTACCACACAAATGCATAGATATAGACCAACGTTTAGGTCAAGTTTCTTTGAATTCTGACAACATTCAAAATTTAGCTATTTTGCACGATTTTTTTAAACAAAGTTTGTTTACTTTCATACTAACTTGTAATTATTATTACGCCTAGCATGTTTACCACACAAATGCATGGATCTATACAAACATTTAGGTCAAGTTTTGTTGAATTTTCACAACGTTCAAAATTTAACTATTTTGCACGATTTTTTTAAAGAAAGTTTGCTTGCCTTTCGTACTAACTTATAGTTTTTATTATGCTTAGAAAATTTACAGGACAAATGCATGGGTCTAGACCTGTATTCGGGTCAAGTTTTATGGAATTCTAAGAACGTTCAACATGTAGCAGTTTTGCACTGTTTTATTAAAGCAAATTCGTTTCCCTTTCATACTAACTTGTACTTATTATTATGCTTAGGAAATTTACCACATAAATGCATGGGTCTAGACCAACGTTTGGATCAAGTTTCGTGGAATTCTAACAACGTTCCAAATTTAGCTGTTTTGCACCATTTTATTAAAGAAAGTTTGTTGCCCTTTAATACTAACTTGTAGTTAATATTACTCTTAGCAAAGTTAACTACACAAATGCATGGGTCTAGACCAACGTTTGGGTCATGTTTAATGGAATTCTGAGAACGTTCAAAATTTAGCAATTTTGCACGATTTTATTTAATAAAGTTTGTTTCCCTTTCATACTAACCTGTAGTTAATATTACGCTTAGCAAATTTACCACAAAAATGCATGGGTCTAGACCTGTGTTTGGGTCATGTTTCGTGGAAATATGAGAACGTTCAACATTTAGCTGTTTTGCACTATTTTATTGAAGAAAAATAGTTATTGTTTCATACTAACTTGTAGCTATTATTGTGCTTAGCTAATTTACCACCCAAATGCAAGGGTCTAGACGAACGTTTGGATCAAGTATTGTGGAATTCTGAGAATGTTCAAAATTTAGCTGTTTTCTACGGTTTTATTAAAGAAAGTTTGTTTCTTTTCATACTAACTTGTAGTTATTATTACGCCTAGCATGTTTACCACACAAATGCATGGATCTAGACAAACATTTAGGTCAAGTTTCGTTGAATTCTGAAAACGTTCAAAATTTAGTTATTTGGCACGATTTTTTTAATGGAAGTTTGTTTGCCTTTCATACTAACTTATAGTTATTATTACGCTTAGCAAATTTATCACACAAATGCATGGGTCTAGACCAATGTTTAGGACATGTTTCGTGGAATTCTAACGACGTTCAAAATTTAGCTGTTTTGCACGGTTTTATTAAATAAAGTATGTTTCCCTTTCATTCTAACTTGTAGTTATTATAAAGCTTAAGAAATTTACCACACAAACGCATGGTTCTAGACCAACGTATTGGTCAAGTTTCGTAGAATTCTGACAACATTCAAACTTTAGCAGTTTTGCACGATTTTATTTAATAAAGTTTCCTTCCCTTTCATACTAACCTGTAGTTAATATTACGCTTAGCAAATCTAGCACAAAAATGCATGCGTCTAGACTTGTGTTTGGGTCAAGTTTCATGGAAATATGAGAACGTTCAACATTTAGATGTTTTGCACTATTTTATTGAAGAAAATTCGTTTTTGTTCCACACTAACTTGTAGTTATTATTACGCTTAGCTAATTTACCACACAATGGCAAGGGTCTAGATGAACGTTTGGATCAAGTATTGTCGAATTCTGAAAACTTTCAAAATTTAGTTGTTTTCTACGGTTTTATTAAAGAAAGTTTGTTTCTTTTCATACTAACTTCTAGCTATTATTACGCCTAGCATATTTACCACACAAATGAATGGATCTAGACAAACATTTAGACCAAGTTTCGTTGAATTTTGATAACGTTCAAAATTTAGCTATTTTGCACGGTTTTTTAAATGAAAGTGTGTTTGCCTTACATACTAACTTAAAATTATTATTACACTTAGCAAATTTACCACACAAATGCATGGGTATGGACTTGTATATGGGTCATGTTTCGTGGAATTCTGAGAACGTTCAACATGTAGCAGTTTTGCACTGTTTTATTAAAGCAAATTCGTTTCCCTTCCGTACTAACTTGTACTTATTATTACGCTTAGCAAATTTACAACACAAATGAATGGGTCTAGACCAACGTTTAGATCAACTTTCATGGAATTCTGAAAACGTTCAAAATTTAGTAGTTTTGCACGATTTTGTTTAAGAAAGTTTCTTTTCCTTTCATACTAACGTGTAGTTAATACTACGCTAGCAAATTTACCACACAAATGCACGGGTCTAGTGTAGCACCCCCTTCGCTACAAGAGCTATATTTACCCTAAATGTCATACTTGTAGTAATCCCTGTGTTTATATATATAAATGCACATAATCATCTGATTAATATACATACGTATTCACAACGTCATAACGACATAGTCAACCCACAACATCACATATATACAAATCAAACACCACAGGTGATCCACCACAGTTAATCTCTACGCCCATGTTCTCTTTATACAAACAAAATAAGATTTGTACTCTGGCTGACAAGAGGAGAAAACAGCATACTGGCCCGACCTGACTGAGTATAGTGCGTAGACCTATTCTGCGACAGTCAAACACCTCAAAGTCTACTCCTGAAAGAAAGTATCAACAGAGGGATGAGCCTGCCAGTCAGTAAGTAAATAATTAGCCCTATCTATATATGTACATCAAACACAGCCTAAACATGACAAGTAGGCAACATGCATGGATTATAGTCAATTTAACTCCAACATAATCAATTGTAGTACACCACATAGCTATCTCACAATAATATAATCAGTTAAACTTTTTTTTTCCTAGTTTGCTTACCAGAAGGTGATATCGTGTTTTTCCCGTCAACTCAATCTCACCGTCATATAAATTTAAGTGAATCCCCTTGACAGCCGGCTCATCAATCTCATTTCGCATCATAGCTCTTTTCAATTCGCATCATAGCTCTTTCAATTCGCATCATAGCTCTTTTATTTCGCATCATAGCTCTTTTCACATCGCATCTTTTTTTTTCATATCGCATCAAAGCTCTTTTCATTTCATTTCTTTCTCATATCGCATCAAAGCTCTTTTCATTTCACTTCTTTCTCATATCGCATCAAAGCTCTTTTCAACACGTCAAGGGGTATTCACGCCACAATTATATTCAATTTCCACCACTCCCTCATTTCCACATATCACCATTCTTGTAAGCAACTAGTAACGTAAAATAATATATCATTACATTCTCATTTTCAGATACCCACAACACAACATACAACAAACATGATATTCAACATATTTTCTCATTCCACGTACACAATGCCATCAATCAATTCAAATCATTCGCCACGCATATATTTTCAGATAAAACAATATCAGCATGAATCACAAAGTCATATAATAGTAATACCACAAATAAAGAGAACATATATAGATAATACTAATTATTTACTTACCTCAACCTCACAACGTTTCTTTTTACTCAATCGCTAATTGTCAGTCCTTTCACCTCACCCCCGTATCCTATAATGAGTTATACCACACACAATTAATATATCGAGAATATCGTGATTTCTGTTAAATATAATACTAAATATTATTCGTATAATTTCTTATAACTCTTTAATATTCCACTTCTATTGACGTACAAATCTTCATTTTTCCTCTTTATTAATATACCATTTATTAAATAAAATTTTCGAAATATTTCTATGGATTTCTTATCACTTTCTCGCTATTATATAATTTAATTAAATAACAATATGTAGAATTGTGTATTTAGTTAACAATTCCGATGGAATTATATAAATTGGCTATAACAACATTCAAATCTAATAAATTTAATAATCTAATTAACCAACGATATCATTTTTTATATCCAATTTAATATTTAATTCGACACTATTTTAAATAGCCAAACTCATAAAATACTCCGGTTAAATAGTGCATCACTTAGTATAAACAACATTTAGTAAATAAACTAATTAAATAATATAATTATATAAATTAATAAAATTTTAAAATGATAAAATCGTACCTCTGTTTCTTTCTTTCCTGCGCAAGAGCAAGCCTCACTTTTTATGTGTGTGTGTTATGCATGTGTGTATGTAATATGCTTGTGTGTGTATTTAAGGAAAAGAGAGGAGAGTGAGGCGGTGGGCTGGTGGGCCCACCCTCAATTTTCTTATCTTTCTCTCATATATATATATATCACTTACTAATATATATATATAACTTACATATATGTATTTACATTATATTACTTACTTATATATATACTATTTATATATATATAATATTATTATTATTTTATCTAATTAATTAGACTTTTCTCAAAATACCATTTACGTCCTTCCTAATTTTCTTAATTAATAGAAATTATCCCAAAATATTATAACGAACTCCAATTTAATTCATTCAAGTGTTATTATGCTCCAATTATGACCCATAATTTAGTGGCTAATTAACTAAATTTCACGAAAATTTACCAATTAATCCTACAATTATGTATTATAATATTTGGGGCGTCACATCTAGACGTGTGTTTAACTCATGTTTCGTGGAAATATGAGAGCGTTCAACATTTAGCTGTTTTGCACTGTTTTATTTAAGAAAAATCGTTTTCGTTTGATAGTAACTTGTACTTATTATTATACTTAGCAAATTTACCATATAAATGCAAGGGTCTAGGCCAACGTTTGGATCAAGTATCGTGGAATTCTGAGAACGTTCAAAGTTTAGCTGTTCTCCACGGTTTTATTAAAGAAAGTTTGTTTCCTTTCATACTAACTTGTACTTATTATTACGCTTAGCATGTTTACCACACAAATGCATAGATATAGACCAACGTTTAGGTCAAGTTTCTTTGAATTCTGACAACATTCAAAATTTAGCTATTTTGCACGATTTTTTTAAACAAAGTTTGTTTACTTTCATACTAACTTGTAATTATTATTACGCCTAGCATGTTTACCACACAAATGCATGGATCTAGACAAACATTTAGGTCAAGTTTCGTTGAATTCTGAAAACGTTCAAAATTTAGTTATTTGGCACGATTTTTTTAATGGAAGTTTGTTTGCCTTTCATACTAACTTATAGTTATTATTACGCTTAGCAAATTTATCACACAAATGCATGGGTCTAGACCAATGTTTAGGACATGTTTCGTGGAATTCTAACGACGTTCAAAATTTAGCTGTTTTGCACGGTTTTATTAAAAAAAGTTTGTTTCCCTTTCATTCTAACTTGTAGTTATTATAAAGCTTAAGAAATTTACCACACAAACGTATGGTTCTAGACCAACGTATTGGTCAAGTTTCGTAGAATTCTGACAACATTCAAACTTTAGCAGTTTTGCACGATTTTATTTAATAAAATTTCCTTCCCTTTCATACTAACCTGTAGTTAATATTACGCTTAGCAAATCTAGCACAAAAATGCATGCGTCTAGACTTGTGTTTGGGTCAAGTTTCATGGAAATATGAGAACGTTCAACATTTAGATGTTTTGCACTATTTTATTGAAGAAAATTCGTTTTTGTTCCATACTAACTTGTAGTTATTATTACGCTTAGCTAATTTACCACACAATGGCAAGGGTCTAGATGAACGTTTGGATCAAGTATTGTCGAATTCTGAGAACTTTCAAAATTTAGCTGTTTTCTACGGTTTTATTAAAGAAAGTTTGTTTCTTTTCATACTAACTTCTAGCTATTATTACGGCTAGCATATTTACCACACAAATGCATGGATCTAGACAAACATTTAGACCAAGTTTCGTTGAATTTTGACAACGTTCAAAATTTAGCTATTTTGCACGGTTTTTTAAATGAAAGTTTGTTTGCCTTACATACTAACTTAAAATTATTATTACACTTAGCAAATTTACCACACAAATGCATGGGTATGGACTTGTATATGGGTCATGTTTCGTGGAATTCTGAGAACGTTCAACATGTAGCAGTTTTGCACTGTTTTATTAAAGCAAATTCGTTTCCCTTCCGTACTAACTTGTACTTATTATTACGCTTAGCAAATTTACAACACAAATGAATGGGTCTAGACCAACGTTTAGATCAACTTTCGTGGAATTCTGAAAACGTTCAAAATTTAGTAGTTTTGCACGATTTTGTTTAAGAAAGTTTCTTTTCCTTTCATACTAACTTGTATTTCATACTACGCTTAGCAAATTTACCACACAAATGCACGGGTCTAGACGTGTGTTTAACTCATGTTTCGTGGAAATATGAGAGCGTTCAACATTTAGCTGTTTTGCACTGTTTTATTTAAGAAAAATCGTTTTCGTTTGATAGTAACTTGTACTTATTATTATACTTAGCAAATTTACCATATAAATGCAAGGGTCTAGGCCAACGTTTGGATCAAGTATCGTGGAATTCTGAGAACGTTCAAAGTTTAGCTGTTCTCCACGGTTTTATTAAAGAAAGTTTGTTTCCTTTCATACTAACTTGTACTTATTATTACGCTTAGCATGTTTACCACACAAATGCATAGATATAGACCAACGTTTAGGTCAAGTTTCTTTGAATTCTGACAACATTCAAAATTTAGCTATTTTGCACGATTTTTTTAAACAAAGTTTGTTTACTTTCATACTAACTTGTAATTATTATTACGCCTAGCATGTTTACCACACAAATGCATGGATCTATACAAACATTTAGGTCAAGTTTTGTTGAATTTTCACAACGTTCAAAATTTAACTATTTTGCACGATTTTTTTAAAGAAAGTTTGCTTGCCTTTCGTACTAACTTATAGTTTTTATTATGCTTAGAAAATTTACAGGACAAATGCATGGGTCTAGACCTGTATTCGGGTCAAGTTTTATGGAATTCTAAGAACGTTCAACATGTAGCAGTTTTGCACTGTTTTATTAAAGCAAATTCGTTTCCCTTTCATACTAACTTGTACTTATTATTATGCTTAGGAAATTTACCACATAAATGCATGGGTCTAGACCAACGTTTGGATCAAGTTTCGTGGAATTCTAACAACGTTCCAAATTTAGCTGTTTTGCACCATTTTATTAAAGAAAGTTTGTTGCCCTTTAATACTAACTTGTAGTTAATATTACTCTTAGCAAAGTTAACTACACAAATGCATGGGTCTAGACCAACGTTTGGGTCATGTTTAATGGAATTCTGAGAACGTTCAAAATTTAGCAATTTTGCACGATTTTATTTAATAAAGTTTGTTTCCCTTTCATACTAACCTGTAGTTAATATTACGCTTAGCAAATTTACCACAAAAATGCATGGGTCTAGACCTGTGTTTGGGTCATGTTTCGTGGAAATATGAGAACGTTCAACATTTAGCTGTTTTGCACTATTTTATTGAAGAAAAATAGTTATTGTTTCATACTAACTTGTAGCTATTATTGTGCTTAGCTAATTTACCACCCAAATGCAAGGGTCTAGACGAACGTTTGGATCAAGTATTGTGGAATTCTGAGAATGTTCAAAATTTAGCTGTTTTCTACGGTTTTATTAAAGAAAGTTTGTTTCTTTTCATACTAACTTGTAGTTATTATTACGCCTAGCATGTTTACCACACAAATGCATGGATCTAGACAAACATTTAGGTCAAGTTTCGTTGAATTCTGACAACGTTCAAAATTTAGCTATTTTGCACGGGTTTTTAAAGAAAGTTTGTTTGCCTTTCATACTAACTTATAGTTATTATTACGCTTAGCAAATTTATCACACAAATGCATGGGTCTAGACCAATGTTTAGGACATGTTTCGTGGAATTCTAACGACGTTCAAAATTTAGCTGTTTTGCACGGTTTTATTAAATAAAGTTTGTTTCCCTTTCATTCTAACTTGTAGTTATTATAAAGCTTAAGAAATTTACCACACAAACGCATGGTTCTAGACCAACGTATTGTCAAGTTTCGTAGAATTCTGACAACATTCAAACTTTAGCAGTTTTGCACGATTTTATTTAATAAAATTTCCTTCCCTTTCATACTAACCTGTAGTTAATATTACGCTTAGCAAATCTAGCACAAAAATGCATGCGTCTAGACTTGTGTTTGGGTCAAGTTTCATGGAAATATGAGAACGTTCAACATTTAGATGTTTTGCACTATTTTATTGAAGAAAATTCGTTTTTGTTCCATACTAACTTGTAGTTATTATTACGCTTAGCTAATTTACCACACAATGGCAAGGGTCTAGATGAACGTTTGGATCAAGTATTGTCGAATTCTGAAAACTTTCAAAATTTAGTTGTTTTCTACGGTTTTATTAAAGAAAGTTTGTTTCTTTTCATACTAACTTCTAGCTATTATTACGCCTAGCATATTTACCACACAAATGCATGGATCTAGACAAACATTTAGACCAAGTTTCGTTGAATTTTGATAACGTTCAAAATTTAGCTATTTTGCACGGTTTTTAAATGAAAGTTTGTTTGCCTTACATACTAACTTAATATTATTATTACACTTAGCAAATTTACCACACAAATGCATGGGTATGGACTTGTATATGGGTCATGTTTCGTGGAATTCTCAGAACGTTCAACATGTAGCAGTTTTGCACTGTTTTATTAAAGCAAATTCGTTTCCCTTCCGTACTAACTTGTACTTATTATTACGCTTAGCAAATTTACAACACAAATGAATGGGTCTAGACCAACGTTTAGATCAACTTTCATGGAATTCTGAAAACGTTCAAAATTTAGTAGTTTTGCACGATTTTGTTTAAGAAAGTTTCTTTTCCTTTCATACTAACGTGTAGTTAATACTACGCTTAGCAAATTTACCACACAAATGCACGGGTCTAGTGTAGCACCCCCTTCGCTACAAGAGCTATATTTACCCTAAATGTCATACTTATAGTAATCCATGTGTTTATATATATAAATGCACATAATCATCTGATTAATATACATACGTATTCACAACGTCATAACGACATAGTCAACCCACAACATCACATATATACAAATCAAACACCACAGGTGATCCACCACAGTTAATCTCTACGCCCATGTTCTCTTTATACAAACAAAATAAGATTTGTACTCTGGCTGACAAGAGGAGAAAACAGCATACTGGCCCGACCTGACTGAGTATAGTGCGTAGACCTATTCTGCGACAGTCAAACACCTCAAAGTCTACTCCTGAAAGAAAGTATCAACAGAGGGATGAGCCTGCCACTCAGTAAGTAAATAATTAGCCCTATCTATATATGTACATCAAACACAGCCCAAACATGACAAGTAGGCAACATGCATGGATTATAGTCAATTTAACTCCAACATAATCAATTGTAGTACACCACATAGCTATCTCACAATAATATAATCAGTTAAACTTTTTTTTTCCTAGTTTGCTTACCAGAAGGTGATATCGTGTTTTTCCCGTCAACTCAAAATTTAGCTGGTTTCCACGGTTTTATTAAACAAAGTGTGTTTCCTTTCATACTAACTTGTAGTTATTATTATGCCTAGCATGTTTACCACACAAATGCATGGATCTAGACAAACATTTAGGTCAAGTTTCGTTGAATTCTGACAACGTTCAAAATTTAGCTATTTTGCACGGGTTTTTAAAGAAAGTTTGTTTGCCTTTCTTACTAACTTATAGTTATTATTACGCTTAGCAAATTTACAAGACAAATGCATGGGTCTAGGCCTGTATTCGGGTCATGTTTTGTGGAATTCTGAGAATGTTCAAATGTAGTTGTTTTGCACTATTTTATTAATGCAAATTTATTTCCCTTCCATACAAACTTGTACTTATTATTACGCTTAATAAATTTACCACACAAATGCATGGGTCTAAATCAGTGTTTGAAAGAAGTTTCGTGAAATTCTGACAACGTTCCAAATTTAGCTGTTTTGCACCATTTTATTAAAGAAAGTTTGTTGCCCTTTAACACTAACTTGTTGCTATTATTACGCTTATCAAATTTAACCACACAAATGCATAGGTCTAGATCAACGTTTGGATCATGTTTCGTGGAATTCTGAGAAAGTTCAAAATTTAGTAGTTTCACACGATTTTATTAGAGAATGTTTGTTTCCCTTTAATAATAACTTGTAGTTATTATTACGCTTACCAAATTTACCACACAAATGCATGGTTATAGACCAACGTCTCATTCAAGTTTTGCGGAATACTAACGACGTCCAAAATTTAGCTGTTCTGCACGGCTTTATTAAAGAAAGTTTGTTTCCCTTTCATTGTAACTTGTAGTTATTATAAAGCTTAAGAAATTTACCATGCAAATGCAGGGGTCTAGACCAACGTTTGTGTCAAGTTTCGTGGAATTCTGACGGCGTTCAAAGTTTAGCAGTTTTGCACGATTTTGTTTAAGTTTCTTTTCCTTTCATACTAACTTGTAGTTAATATTACACTTAGAAAATTTACCACACAAATGCAAGGGTCTAGACGTGTGTTTAGGTCGAGTTTCGTGGAAATATGAGAGCGTTCAACATTTAGCTGTTTTCCACTATTTTATTGAAGAAAATTCATTTTCGTTTCATACTAACTTGCACTTATTATTACGATTAGCAAATTTACCAAACAAATGCAAGGGTCTAGACCACCTTTCGGATCAAGTATCGTGGAAATCTGAGAACGTTCAAAATTTAGCTGTTTTCGATGGTTTTATTAAAGAAAGTTTGTTTCCTTTCATACTAACTTGTAGTTATTATTACGCTTAGCATGTTTACAACACAAATGCATGGCTCTTGACCTGTATTTGGGTCAAATTTTGTGAAATTTAGAGAACGTTCAATATGTAGAAGTTTTGCACTGTTTTATTAAAGCAAATTCGTTTGCCTTCCATACTAACTTGTACTATTTATTACGGTAAGTGAATTTACCACACAAATGGAAGGGACTAAACCAGCGTTTCGGTCAAGTTTTGTGGAATTTTGAGAACGATCAAAATTTAGTTATTTTGCACAGTTTTATTAAAGAAAGTTTATTGCCTTTCATTCTAACTTGTAGTTATTATTACGCTTAGCATGTTTACAACACAAATGCATGGATCTAGACCAACGTTTAGGTCAAGTTCCATTCAATTATGAAAACATTCAAAATTTAGCTATTTGGCACGTTTTTTTTAAAGAAAGTTTTGTTTCCCTTTCATACTAACTTATAGTTATTATTACGCTTAGCAAATTTACCAAACAAATGCATGGGTCTAGACCTGTATTTGGGGTCAAGTTTCGTGGAGTTCTGAGAACGTTCAACATGTAGCAGTTTTGCACTGTTTTATTAAAACCAAATTCGTTTCCCTTTCATACTAACTTGTACTTATTATTACGTTTAGGAAATTTACCACACAAAAGCATGGGTCTACACCAACGTTTGGATCAAGTTTCGTGGAATTTTGACAACGTTACAAATTTAGTTGTTTTGCACTATTTTATTAGAGAAAGTTTATTGCCCTTTAATACTAACTTGTACTTATTATTATGCTTAGCAAATTTAACCACAAAAATGTGTGGGTCTAGTCCAACATTTGGGTCATGTTTTGTGGAATTCTAAGAAAATTCAAAATTTAGCAGTTTTACACGATTTTGTTAGAGAAAGTTTGTTTCCCTTTCATACTAACTTCTGTTATTATTACGCTGAGCAAATTTACCACACAAATGTAAGGTTATAGACCAACTTTTCATTAAAGTTTCGTGGAATTCTAACGACATTCAAAATTTAGCTGTTCTGCACAGCTTTATTAAAGAAAGTTTGTTTCCCTTTCATTGTAACTTGTAGTTATTATAAAGCTTAATAAATTACCACACAAATGTATGGGTCTAGACCAACGTCTGGGTCAAGTTTCATGGAATTCTGACGACGTTCAAAGTTTAGCAGTTTTTCACGATTTTATTTAAGAAAGTTTCTTTTCCTTTCATACTAACTTGTAGTTAATATTACACTTAGAAAATTTACCACACAAATACAAGGGTCTAGACCAACTTTTGAATCAAGTATCGTGGAATTCTGAGAACGTTCAAAATTTAGCTGTTTTCCACGGTTTTATTAATGAAAGTTTGTTTCCTTTCATACTAACTTGTAGTTATTATTACACCTAGCATGTTTACCACACAAATGCATGGATCTAGACAAACATTTAGGTAAAGTTTTGTTGAATTCTGACAACGTTCAAAATTTAGCTATTTTGCACGATTTTTTTAAAAAAGTTAGTTTGCCTTTCATACTAACTTATAGTTATTATTACGCTTAGCAAATTTACCTAACAAATGCATAGGTCTAGACCTGTATTTGGGTCACGTTTCGTGGATTTCTGAGAACGTTCAATATGTAGCAGTTTTGCACTATTTTATTAAACCAAATTCGTTTCCCTTTCATACTAACTTGTACTTATTTTTACGCTTTGGAAATTTACGACACCAATGCATGGGTGTACACCAACGTTTGGATCAAGTTTCGTGGAATTTTGACAGCGTCCCAAATTTAGCTGTTTTGCACCATTTTATTAAAGAATGTTTGTTGCCCTTTAATACTAACTTGTAGTTATTATTACGCTTAGCAAATTTAACCACAAAAATGAATGGGTCTAGACCAACGTCTGGGTCATGTTTTGTGGAATATTGAGAAAGTTCAAAATATAGCAGTTTTGCACGATTTTATTAGAGAAAGTTTGTTTCCCTTTCATACTAACTTCTAGTTATTATTACGCTGAGCAAATTTACCACACAAATTCAATGTTATAGGCCAACTTTGCATTCAAGTTTCGTGCCATTCTTACGACGTTCGAAATTTAGCTGTTCTGCACGGCTTTATAATAGAAAGTCTGTTTTCCATTCATTGTTACTTGTAGTTATTATAAAGCTTAAGAAATTTACCACACAAATACATGGGTCCAGACCAACGTTTCGGTCAAGTTTCGTGGAATTCTGACGACGTTCAAAGTTTAGCAGTTTTGCACGATTTTATTTAAGAAAGTTTCATTTCCTTTCATACTAACTTGTAGTTAATATTACACTTTGAAAATTTACCACACAAATGCAAGGGTCTGGACGTGTGTTTGGGTCAAATCATACTAGCTTGTTCTTATTATTATGCTTAGCAAATTTACCACACGAATGCAACGGTCTACACCAACTTTTGGATCAATTATCGTGGCATTCTGAAAACGTTCAAAATTTAGCTGTTTTCCACGGTTTTATTAAAGAAAGTTTGTTTCCTTTCATACATACTTGTAGTTATTATTACGCTTAGCATGTTTACCACACAAATGGATGGCTCTAGACCTGTATTTGTGTCAAATTTCGTGGAATTCTGAGAACGTTCAACATGTAGCAGTTTTGCACTGTTTTATTAAAGCAAATTCATTTCCCTTCCATTCTAACTTGTACTTATTATTATAGTAAGCAAATTTACCATACAAATGCAAGGGTCTAAACCAACGTTTCGGTCAAGTTTCGTGGAATTCAGATAACGTTCAAAATTTAGCTGTTTTCCACAATTTTATTAAAGAAAGTTTGTTACCTTTCATACTAACTTGTAGTTATTATTATGCTTAGCATGTTTACCACACAAATGGATGGATCCAGACCAACGTTCAGGTCAAGTTTCGTTGAATTCTGACAACATTCAAAATTTAGCTATTTTTCATGATTTTTTTTGAAAAAAAGTTTGTTTCCATTTCATACTAACTTATAGTTATTATTATGCTTAGCAAATTTACCACACAAATGCATGGGTCTTGACCTGTGTTTGGGTCAAGTTTCGTGGAAATATGAGAACATTTATCATTTAGCTGTTTTGTACTGTTTTGTTAAAGAAAATTCATTTCGAATTCATACGAACTTGTAGGTATTATCACGTTTAGAAAATTTACCATACAAATGTATGGTTCTGAACCAACATTTGGGTCAGGTTTCTTGGAATTCTGACAACATTCAAATTTTAGCAGTTTTGCACGATTTTATTAAAAAAAATTTTTTTTGCCTTTCATACTAACTTGTAATTATTATTATATTTAGCAAATTTACCACAGAGATTCATGGGTCTAGATTAACGTTTGGGTTAAGTTTCATTGAATTCTAACGATGTTAAAAATTTAGTTGCTTGGCAAGGTTTATTAAAGAAAGTTTGTTTCCCTTTCATACTAACTTTTAGTTATTATAACGCTTAGAAAATTTACCACACAAATTTATGGGTCTAGACCAACGTTTGGGTCAAGTTTTGTAGAATTCTAACAACGTTCCAAAATTTAGCTTTTTGGCGCCATTTTATTAGAAAGTTTGTTGCCCTTTAATACTAACTTGTAGTTTTTATTATGCTTAGCAAATTTAACCACACAAATGGATGGGTCTAGACCAACTTTGGGTCATTTTCGAGGAATTCTGAGAACGTTCAAAATTTAGCAGTTTTGCACGATTTTATTTGGAAACTTTGTTTCTCTTTCATATTAACTTGTTGTTATTATTACGCTTAGCGAATTTACCACACAAATGCATGGTTACAGATCAACGTTTGAGTCAAGTTTCATTGAATTCTAACGACGTTCAAAATTTTGCTGTTTTGCACGGTTTTATTAAAAAAAGTTCGTTTTTCTTTCATACTAAGTTGTAGTTATTATTACATTTAGAAAACTTACTACACAAATGCATAGGTCTAAATCAACGTTTGGGTAAAGTTTCGAGAAATTCTAAAAACGTTCAAAATTTAGCTGTTTTGCACGATTTTATTAAAGAAAGTTTGTTTCCTTTCATACTAAATTGTAATTATTATTCCACTTAGTATATTTGCCGCACAAATGCATGGATCTGGACCAACATTTGGGTCAAGTTTCGTTGAATCCTGACAATGTTAAAAATTTAGCTGTTTTGCACGGTTTTATTTAAAAAAGTTGGTTACCCTTTCATACTAACTTATAGTTATTATTACACTTAGCAAAGTTACAACACAAAGGCGTGTGTTTAAACCAGTGTTTGGGTCAAGTTTCGTTGAAATATGAAACGTTCAACATTTAGCTCTTTTGCACTAAATTCGTTTCCATCTGATACTAACCTGTACTTATTATTACGGTTAGGAAATTTACCACACAAATGCATGGGTCTGTACCAACATTTGCGTCAAGTTTCGTGAAATTTTTACAATGTTCCAAATTTAGCTGTTCTACACGGTTTTATTAAAGAAAGTTCGTTCCCCTTTCATACTAAGTTGTAGTTCTTATTACGCTTAGCAAATTTACCACACAAATGTATGGATCTAGGCCAACGTTTGGGTCAAGTTTCGTGGAATAATGATAATATTCAAAATTTAGCTGTTTTGCACGGTTTTATTAAAGAAAGTTTGTATCGTTTTCATCCTAACTTCTAGTTATTATAAAGCTTAAGAAATTTACCACACAAATGCATGGGTCAAGACCAACGTATGGGTCAAGTTTCGTGGAATTCTGACAACGTTTAAAATTTAGCAGCTGTGCACGATTTTATTTAAGAAAGTTTCTTTCCCTTAAATACTAACTTGTAGTTAATATTACGAAGTTAGGAAATATGCCACAAAAATGCATGGGTCTAGACCTGTGTTTGGGTCAAGTTTCGTGGAAATATGAGAACGTTGAAAATTTAGCTGTTTTGCACTGTTTTATTGAACAAAATTCGTTTTTGTTTCATACTGACTTGTACTTATTATTACGCTTAGCAAATTTACCCCACAAATGCAAGGGTTTAGACTAACGTTTGGATCTAGTATTGTAGAATTCTGAGAACGTTCAAGTTTCGTGGAATTCTAACGGCGTTCAAAATTTAGCTGTTTTCTCGGTTTTATTAAAGAAAGTTTATTTCCCTTTCATTTAAACTTGTAGTTATTATAAAGCTTAAGAAATTAACAAACAAATGCATGGGTGTAGACCAACGTTTGGGTTAAGTTTCATAGAATTCTGACGACGTTCAAAGTTTAGCAGTTTTGCACGATTTTATTTAAGAAAGTTTATTTTCCTTTCATACTAACTTGTAGTTAATATTACGCTTAGAAAATTTACCACATAAATGCATGGTTCTACACGTGTGTTGTGGTCAAGTTTTGTGTAAATATGAGAACGTTCAAAATGTAGCTGTTTTACACTATTTTATTAAAACAAATTCGTTTCCCTTCCATACTAACTTGTACTTATTATTACGGTATGCAAATGTACCACACAAATGCAAGGGTCTAAAAGAACGTTTGGGGTCAAGTTTTGTGGAATTTTGAGAACGTTCAAAATTTAGTTATTTTGCACGATTTTATTAAAGAAAGTTTGTATTATTTCATACTAACTTGTAGTTATTATTACGCTTAGCATGTTTACCACACAAACGCATGGATCTAGATCAACGTTTAGGTCAAGTTTCGTTGAATTCCGACAACATTCAAAATTTCGCTATTTTTCATGATTTTTTTAAAGAAAGTTTGTTTACCTCTCATACTAACTTATAGTTATAATTATGCTTAGTAAATTTACCACACAAATAAATAGGTCTAGACGTTTGGGTCAAGTTTCATGGAGATATGAGAACGTTCAACATTTAACTGTTTTGTATTGTTTTATTAAAGCAAATTTGTTTCCTTTCGATACTAACTTGTACTTATTATTACCTTAGCAAATTTACCATATAAATCCATGGGTATACAACAACGTTTGGATCAAGTTTTGTGGAATTCTAACAACGTTCAAAATTTAGCAGTTTTGCACGGTTTTATTAAAGAAAGATTTTTTTGCCTTTCATACTAACTTGTAGTTATTATTATGCTTAGCAAATTTACCATACAAATGCATGCTTCTAGACCAACGTTTGGGTTAAGTTTCATAGAATTCTAACGACGTTCAAAATTTAGCTGCTTTGCACGATTTTATCAAAAAAAGTTTGTTTCTCTTTCATACTAAATTTTAGTTATTATAACGTATAGAAAATTTACCACACAAATTTATGGGTCTAGACAAACGTTTGGGTCATGTTTCGTGGAATTCAAACAACGTTCACAATTTAACAGTTGTGCACATTTTTATTTAAGAAAGTTTGTTTCCCTTACATACTAACTTGTAGTTATTATTACGCTTAGCAAATTTACCACACAAATGCATTTGTCTAGACCTGTGTTTGGGTTATGTTTCATGGAAATATTAGAGCGTTCAACATTTAGCTGTTTTACAATATTTTATTAAAGAAAATTCGTTTCCGTTTCATACTAACTTATACTTATTATTACGCTTAGCAAATTTACCACAAAAATGTATGTGTCTGAACCAACGTTTGGGTCAAGTTTCGTGGAATTTTGACAACGTTCCAAATTTAGCTGTTTTGCACGATTTTATTAAAGAAAGTTCGTTTTCCTTTAATACTAAGTTGTAGTTATTATTACGCTCAGAAAACTTACTACACAAATGCATGGGTCTAAACCTACGTTTGGGTCAAGTTTCGAGGAATTACGAGAACGTTCAAAATTTAACTGTTTTGCAAGTTTTATTAAAGAAAGTTTGTTTTCCTTCAAACTAAATTGTTGTCATTATTACGCTTAGCAAATTTACCACACAAATGCATGGATCTAGACCAACTTTTGGGTCAAGTTTAGTTGAATTCTGACAATGTTCAAAATTTAAATGATTTGCACGGTTTTATCAAAGAAAGTTTGTTTCCCCTTCATACTAACTTGTAGTTAATATTACGCTTAGCAAATTTACCACACAAATGCATGGGTCTAGACCTGTGTTTGGGTCAGGTTTAGTGGAATTCTGAGAACGTTCATCATTTAACTGTTTTGCACTATTTTATTATACCAAATTCGTTTCACTTCCATACTAACTTGTACTTATTATTACGCTAAGCAAATAATCCAGACAAATGCATGGGTCTAGACCAAAGTTTGGTTTAAGTTTCATTGAATTTTGACAACGTTCCAAATTTAGCTGTTCTGCGCGGTTTATTATAGCAAGTTTGTTTCTCTTTCATACTAACTTGTGGTTATTATAATGCTTAACAAAATTACCAGACAAATGCGTGGGTCTAGGCCAACGTTTGGGTCAAGTATCGTGGAATTCTGACAATGTTGAAAATTTAGCTTTTCTGTACGGTTTTATTAAAGAAAGTTTGTTTACCTTTCATATTAACTTATGGTTATTATTACAGTTACCAAAGTTACAACATAAAGGCATGTGTTTAGACCTGTGTTTGGATCAAGTTTCGTGGAATTCTGACTACGTACAAAATTTAGCTGCTTTGCACGGTTTTAGAGTTTGTTTCCCTTTCATACTAACTTATAGTATTATTACGCTTAACAAATTAACAACATAAATGCATGGGTTGTGTCTGGGTTAAGTTTAGTAGAATTCTGAAAACGTTCAAAATTTTGCTATTTTGCACTGTTTTATTAAAGAAAATTCATTTTCCTTTCATACCAACTTGTAGTTATTATTACACTTAGGAAATTTACGACACAAATGTATGGATCTAGACCAACGTTTGGATTAAGTTTTAGAGAAATAATGACAATGTTCAAAATTTACCTGTTTTGCACGGTTTTATTAAAGAAAAATTGTAGCCCTTTCATACTAACTTGTAGTTATTATAACGCTTAGGAAAATTTACAACACAAATGCAAGGGTCTAGACTAACCTTTGGGTCAAGTTTTGTGTAATTCTGACAACGTTCAAAATTTAGTAGTTTTGCACGATTTTAACAAAAAAAGTATGTTTCCCTTCGATACTAACTTATAGTTATTATTACGTTTAACAAATTTAACACACAAATACATGGGTCTAGACCTGTGTTTGGGTGAAGTTTTTTGAAATTTTGAGAATGTTCAACATTTAGCTGTTTTGCACTATTTTATTAAAGCAATTCGTTTCCCTTCCATACTAACTTGTAGTTATTATTAGTCATAGCAAATTTACCACACAAATGCATGGGTCTAGACCAATGTTTGGGTCAATTATCGTGGAATTCTGATAACGTTCAAAATTTAGCAGTTTTGCACGATTTTATTAGAGAAAGTTTGTATACCTTTCATACTAACTTATAGTTATTATTATGATTGGCAAATTTACCACACAAATGGATGGGTCTAGACCTGTATTTCTGTTAAGTTTCGTAGAATTCTGAGAACGTTCAACATGTAGCAGTTTTGAACTGTTTTATTAAAGCAAATTCGTTTCCCTTCCATACTAACTTGCACTTATTATTACACTAAGCAAATTTACCACACAAATGCAAGGGTATAAACCAACGTTTGGGTCAAGTTTCGTGGAATTTTGAGAACGTTCAAAGTTTAGTGGTTTTGTACGGTTTTATTAAAGAAAGTTTGTTTCCTTTTATACGAACTTGTAGTTATTATT
The DNA here is from genome assembly GCF_026168435.1 of Sesamum indicum. NCBI lineage: Eukaryota > Viridiplantae > Streptophyta > Magnoliopsida > Lamiales > Pedaliaceae > Sesamum > Sesamum indicum. Next base: position 13,657,038 of record NC_142662.1, on the reverse strand, counting down.
GCGCTTAGAATGTTTAACACACAAATGCATGGATCTGGAACAACGTTTAGGTCAAATTTCGTTGAATTCTAACAACGTTCAAAATTTAGCTCTTTTTCGCGGTATTTTTAAAGAGAGTTTATTTGCCTTTCATACTAACTTATGGTTATTATTACGTTTAGCAAATTTATCAAACAAATGCATGTGTCTAGACCTGTATTTGGGTCAAGTTTCGTGGAACATTGAGAACATTCATCATTTAGCAGTTTTGCACTGTTTTATTAAAGCAAATTCATTTCCCTTCTATGCTAACTTGTACTTATTATTACGCTTAGCAAATTTTACCACATAAATGCATGGGTCTAGAACAACATTTGGATCAAGTTTCGTGGAATTGTGACAACGTTCCAAATTTAGCTGTTTTGCACCATTTTATTAAAGAAAGTTTGTTTCCCTTTAATACTAACTTGTAGTTATTATTATGCTTAGTAAATTTAACCACACAAATGCATTGTTGTAGACCAATGTTTGGGTCATGTTTCGTGGAATTTTGAGAACCTTCAAACTTTAGCAGTTTTGCAAGATTTTAATAGAGAAAGTTTGTTTCCTTTCATATTAACTTGTAGTTATTATTACGCTTAGCAAATTTACCACACAAATGGATGGGTCTAGACAAACTTTTGGGTCAATTTTTGTGAAATTCTAACGATGTTCAAAATTTAGCTATTTTGCACGATTTTATTAAAGAAAGTTTGTTTCCCTTTCATTCTAACAGGTAGTTATTATAAAGCTTAAGAAATTTACCACACAAATGCGTAGGTCTAGACCAGCGTATGGGTCAAGTTTCGTGAAATTCTGACAACGTTCAAAATTTAGCAGTTTTGCACCATTTTATTTAAAAAAGTTTCTTTCCGTTTCATACTAACTTGTAGTTAATATTACGATTAGCAAATCTACCACACAAATGCATGGGTCTAGACTTGTGTTTTGGTCAAGTTTCGTGGAAATATGAGAACGTTCAATATTTAGGTGTTTTGCACTATTTTATTGAAGAAAATTCGTTTTCATTCCATATTAACTTGTACTTACTATTACGCTTCGCAAATTTACCACACAAATGCAAGGGTCTAGACCAACGTTTGGGCCAAGTATTGTGGAATTCTGAAAACGTTCAAAATTTAGCTGTTATCTAGTGTTTTAATGAAAAAGGTTAGTTTCCTTTCATACTGACTTGTAGGTATTATTACAGTTACCATGTTTTGCATGGATCTATACCAACATTTAGGCCAAGTTTTGTTGAATTATGACAAAGTTCAAAATTTAGCTATTTTGCACGGTTTTTCTAAAGAAATTTTGTTTGCCTTTCATACTAACTTATAGTTATTATTATGCTTATTAAATTTACAACACAAATGCATGGGTCTAGACCTGTATTCCTGTCAAGTTTCGTGGAATTCTGAGAACGTTCAACATATAGCAGTTTTGAACTATTTATTAAAGCAAATTCATTTCCCTTCCATACTAACTTGTACTTATTATTACACTAAGCAAATTTACCACACAAATGCAAGGGTATAAACCAACGTTTGGGTCAAGTTTCGTGGAATTTTGAGAACGTTCAAAGTTTAGTTGTTTTGCACGGTTTTATTAAAGAAAGTTTGTTTCCGTTCATACTAACTTGTAGTTATTATTGCGCTTAGAATGTTTACCAAACAAATGCATGGATCTGGAACAACGTTTAGGTGAAATTTCGTTGAATTCTGACAAGGTTCAAAATTTACCTATTTTTTGCGGTTTTTTTTTAAAGAGAGTTTATTTGCCTTTCATACTAACTTATAGTTATTATTACGCTTTGCAAATTTATCAAATGAATGCATGTGTCTATACCTGTATTTGGGTCAATTTTCGTGGAATTTTGAGAACATTCATCATTTAGCAGTTTTGCACTGTTTTATTAAAGCAGATTCGTTTCCCTTCCATACTAACTTATACTTATTGTTACGCTTAGCAAATTTACCACATAAATGCATGGGTCTAGAACAACGTTTGGATCAAGTTTCGTGGAATTCTGACAACGTTCTAAATTTAGCTGTTTTGCACCATTTTATTAAAGAATGTTTGTTTCCCTTTAATACTAACTTGTAGTTATTATTATGCTTAGCAAATTTAACCACACAAATGCATTGCTCTAGACCAATGTTTGGGCCATGTTTCGTGGAATTCTGAGAACGTTCAAAATTTAGCAGTTTTGCATTATTTTAATAGAGAAAGTTTGTTTCCCTTTCATACTAACTTGTAGTTATGATTACGCTTAGCAAATTTACCACACAAATGAATTGGTCTAGACAAACCTTTGGATCAAGTTTCGTGAAATTCTAACAACGTTCAAAATTTAGCTGTTTTGCACGGTTTTATTAAAGAAAGTTTATTTCCGTTTTATTCTAACTTGTAGTTGTTATAAAGCTTAAGAAATTTATCACACAAATGCGTCGGGCTAGACGAGCGTATGGGTCAAGTTTCGTGAAATTCTGACAACGTTCAAAATTTAGCAGTTTTGCATGATTTTATTGAAAAAAGTTTCTTTCCCATTCATACTAACTTGTAGTTAATATTACGATTACCAAATCTACCACACAAATGCATGGGTATAGACTTGTGTTTGGGTCAAGTTTCGTGGAAATATGAGAACGTTTAATATTTAGCTATTTTGCACTATTTTATTGAAGAAAATTCATTTTCATTCCATATTAACTTATACTCACTATTACGCTTCGCAAATTTACCACACAAATGCAAGGGTCTAGACCAATGTTTGGGTCAAGTATTGTGGAATTCCGAGAACGTTCAAAATTTAGTTGTTATTTAGTGTTTTAATAAAGAAGCTTAGTTTCCTTTCATACTGACATGTAGTTATTATTACAGTTACCATGTTCACCAAACAAATGCATGGATCTAGACCAACATTTAGGCCAAGTTTCGTTCAATTCTGACAAAGTTTAAAATTTAGCTATTTTGCACGGTTTTTTTAAAGAGAGTTTATTTGCCTTTCAAACTAACTTGTACTTATTATTACGCTTAGCTAATTTACCAAATAAATGCATGGGTCTAGACCTATATTTGGGTCAAGTTTCGTGGAGTTCTGAGAACGTTCAACCTGTAGCAGTTTTGCACTATTTTATTTAAGCAAATTCGTTTCCCTTTCCATGCTAACTTGTACTTATTATTACGTTAAAAAAATTTACCACACAAATGCAACGGTTTAAACCAACGTTTGTGTCAGGTTTCGTGGAATTCTGAGAACGTTCAAAATTTAGTTGTTTTGCATGATTTTATTAAAGAAAGTTTGTTTACTTACATACTAACTTATAGTTATTATTACGCTTAGCATGTTTACCACACAAATGCATTGATCTAGACTAACGTTTAGGTCAAGTTTCGTTGAATTCAAACAACGTTCAAAATTTAGCTATTTTGCACGATATTTTTAATGAAAGTTTGTTTGCTTTCATACTAATTTATAGTTATTATTACACTTAGCAAATTTACCACAGAAATGCATGGGTCTAGACCTGTATTTGGGTCATGTTTCGTGGAACTCTGGCAACATTCAATATTTAGCAGTTTTTTACTGTTTTATTAAAGCAAATTCATTTCCCTTCCATACTAACTTGTACTTATTATTATGTTAAGTAAATTTAGCACACAAATGCATGTATCTAGACCGACATTTGGGTCAAGTTTCTTGGATTTTTTACAACATTCCAAATTTAGCTATTCTGCTCGGTTTTATTAAATAAAGTTTGTTTCTATTTCATTCTAACTTGTAGTTATTATAACGCTTAAAAAAATTAACATACAAATGCATGGGTCTAGAGACCAACGTTTGGGTCAAGTATCGTGGAATTCTAACAACATTCCAAATATAGCAATTTTGCACGGTTTATTAAAGAAAGTTTGTTTCCCTTCTATACTAACTTATAGTTAATATTACTTGTAGCAAATTGAACACACAAATGCATGGATCTAGACCTGTGTTTGGGTGAAGTTTTTTGGAATTCTGCACTGTTTTATTAAAGCAATTCGTTTCCCTTCCATACTATCTTGTACTTATTATTACGCTTAGTAAATTTACACACAAATGCATGTGTCTAGACCAACATTTGGGCCATGTTTCGTAGAATTCTGAGAATGTTCGAATTTTACAAGTATTGCACGATTTTATTAGAGAAAGTTTGTTTCCCTTTCATACTAACTTGTAGTTATTATTACGCTTAGCAAATTTACCACACAAATGTATGGGTTTAGACAAACGTTTGGCTCAAGTTTCGTGAAATTCTAACGACGTTCAAAATTAGCTGTTTTGCACGGTTTTATTAAAGAAAGTTTGTTTCCCTTTCATTCTAACTTGTAGTTATTATAAAGCTTAAGAAATTTACCACAGAAATGCATGGGTCTACACCAGCGTATGGGTCAAGTTTCATGGAATTCTGACAACATTTAAAATTTAGCAGTTTTCCACGATTTTATTTAAGAAAGTTTCTTTCCCTTTCATTCAAACTTGTAGTTAATATTACGATTAGCAAATCTACCACACAAATACCTTTCATACTAACTTATAGTTATTATTATGCTTAGAATGTTTACCACACAAATGCATGGATCTGGAACAACGTTTAGATCAAATTTCGTTGAATTCTAACAACGTTCAAAATTTAGCTATTTTTCACAATTTTTTTAAAGAGAGTTTATTTGCCTTTCATACTAACTTATAGTTATTATTACACTTAGACAATTTATCAAATAAATGCATGGGTCTTGACCTGTATTTGGGTCAAGTTTCGTGGAATTTTGAGAACCTTCAACATTTAGCAGTTTTGCACTGTTTTATTAAAGCAAATTCATTTCCCTTCCTTACTAACTTGTACTTATTATTACGCTTAACAAATTTACCATATAAATGAATGGGTCTAGATCAACGTTTGGATCAAGTTTCGTGAAATTCTAACAACGTTCCAAATTTAGCTGTTTTGCACCATTTTATTAAAAGAAAGTTTGTTTCCCTTTAATACTAACTTGTAGTTATTATTACGCTTAGCAAATTTAACTACACAAATGCATAGCTCTAGACCAATGTTTGGGTCATGTTTCGTGGAATTTTGAGAATGTTGAAAATTTAGCAGTTTTCCATGATTTTAATAGAGAAAGTTTGTTTCCCTTTTATACTAACTTGTAGTTATTATTACACTTAGCAAATTTACCACACAAATACATGGGTCTAGACCTGTATTTGGGTCATATTTCATGAAATTCTGAGAAAGTTCAGCATGTAGCTATTTTACAATATTTTATTAAAGAAAATTCGTTTCCGTTTTATACTAACTTATACTTATTATTACGCTTAGCAAATTTACCACAAATGCAAGGGTTTAGACCAACGTTTGGGTCAAGTATTGTGGAATTCGGAGAACGTTCAAAATTTAGCTGTTTTCCACGATTTTATTGAGGAAGGTGTGTTTCTTTCATACTAACTTGTAGTTATTATTACACCTAGCATGTTTACCACACAAATGCATGGATATAGACAAACATTTAGGTAAAGTTTTGTTGAATTTTGACAACGTGCAAAATTTAGCCATTTTGAACGGTTTTTTTAAAGAAAGCTTGTTTGTCTTTCATGCTAACTTATAGTTATTATTACGCTTAGCAAATTCACCAGATAAATGCATAGGTCTAGACCTGTATTCGGGTCATGTTTTGTGGAATTCTGAGAACGTTCAACATGTAGCAATTTTGCACTTTTTTATTAAAGAAAATTCGTGTCCCTTTCATACTAACTTGTACTTTTTATTACCTTTCGAAATTTACCACACAAATGCATGGGTCTAGACCAACGTTTGGATCAAGTTTCGTGGAATTCTGACAACATTCCAAATTTAGTTGTTTTGCACCATTTTATTAAATAAAGTTTGTTGCCCTTTAATACTAACTTGTAGTTATTATTACGCTTAGCAAATTTAACCACGCACATGCATGGGTCTAGACCAACGTTTGGGTCATGTTTCGTGGAATCCTGAGAACGTTCAAAATTTAGCAGTTTTGCACGATTTTGTTAGTGAAAGTTTGTTTTCCATTCATACTAACTTGTTGTTATTATTACGCTAAGCAAATTTACCACACAAATGCATGGGTTTAGACAAACGTTTGGGTCAAGTTTCGTGAAATTCTAACGACGTTCAAAATTTAGTTGTTTTGCACGATTTTATTAAAGAAACTATGTTTCCCTTTCATTCTAACTTGTAGTTATTATAAAGCTTAAGAAATTTACCACACAAATGCATGGGTCGTGGAATTCTTTACGACGTTTGAAGATTAACAGTTTTACACGATTTTATTTAAGAAAGTTTCTTTTCCTTTCATACTAACTTATAGTTAATATTACGTTTAGAAAATTTACCACACGCATGGGTCTAGACGCGTGTTTGGGTCAAGTTTTGCGGAAATATGAGAACGTTCAACGTTTAGCTGTTTTGCACTATTTTATTGAAGAAAATTCATTTTCGTTTCATACTAACTTGTACTTATTATTACGCTTATTAAATTTACCACACAAATGCAAGGGTCTATAACAACGTTTGGATCAAGTATCGTGGAATTTTGAGAACGTTCAAAATTTAGCTGTTTAAGACAGTTTTATTAAAGAACGTTTTTTTTCTTTCATACTAACTTGTAGTTATTATTATGCTTAGCATGTTTACCACACAAATGCATTGCTCTAGACCTGTATTTGGGTCAAATTTCGTGGAATTATGAGAACATTCAACATGTAGCAGTTTTGCACTGTTTTATTAAAGCAAATTCGTTTCCCTTCCATGCTAACTTGTACTTATTATTATGGTAAGCAAATTTGCCAAACAAATGCAAGGGTCTAAACCAACGTTTGGGTCAAGTTTCGTGGAGTTCTGAGAACGTTCAAAATTTAGTTGTTTTGCAGGGTTTTATTAAAGAAAGTTTGTTTTATTTCATACTAACTTGTAGTTATTATTATGCTTAGCATGTTTACCACACAAATGCATGGATCTAGACCAACGTTTAGGTCAAGTTTCGTTGAATTCTAACAACATTCAAAATTTAGTTATTTTTCACGATTTTTTTAGAGAAAGTTTGTGTCCCTTTCATACTAACTTATAATTATTATTATGCTTAGCAAATTTACCACACAAATAAATGGGTCTAGACCTGTGTTTGGGTCAAGTTTCGTGAAAATATGAGAACATTCAACATTTAACTGTTTTGTAATGTTTTATTAAAGAAAATTCATTTCCATTTCATACTAACTTGTACTTATTATTACGCTTAGAAAATTTACAACACAAATATATGGGTCTGAACCAACATTTGGGTCAAGTTTCATGGAATTCTGACAACGTTCAAAATTTAGCAGTTTTGCACGGTTTTATTAAAGAAAGTTTTTTTGCCTTTCATACTAACTTGTAGTTATTATGATGCTTAGCAAATTTACAACACAAATGCATGGGTCCAGACAAACATTTGGGTGAAGTTTCGTGGAATTCTAACGACGTTCAAAATTTAGCTGCTTTGCACGATTTTATTAAACAAATTTTGTTTCTCTTTCATACTAACTTTTAGTTACTATAACGCTTAGAAAATTTACCACACAAATTTATGGGTCTAGACCAACGTTTGGGTCATGTTTCGTGGAATTCAGACAACGTTCAAAATTTAACAATTATGCACATTTTTATGTAAGAAAGTTTGTTTCACTTACATACTAACTTATAGTTATTATACGCATAGCAAATTTACCAAACAAATGCATTTGTCTAGACCTGTGTTAGGGTTGTGTTTCGTGGAAATATGAGAACGTTCAACATTTAGTTGTTTTACAATATTTTATTAAAGAAAATTTGTTTCCGTTTCATACTAACTTGTACTTCTTATTACGCTTATCAAATTTACCACACAAATACATAGGTCTGAACCAACGTTTGGGTCAAGTTTCGTGGAATTTTAATAGCGTTCCAAATTTAGCTGTTTTGCATGGTTTTATTAAAGAAAGTTCCTTTTCCTTTCATACTAAGTTGTAGTTATTATTACGCTTAGAAAACTTACTAAACAAATACATGGGTCTAAACCTACGTTTGGGTCTAGTTTTGAGAAATTCTGAAACCGTTCAAAATTTAACTGTTTTGCAAGTTTTATTAAAGAAAGTTTGTTTTCTTTCAAACTAATTGTAGTCATTATTACGCTTCGCATATTTACCACACAAATGCATGGATCTAGACCAACTTTTGGGTCAAGTTTCGTTTAATTATGACAATGTTCAAAATTTAGATGTTTTGCACGGTTTTATCAAAGAAAGTTTGTTTCCCTTGCATACTAACTTGTAGTTAATATTACGGCAAAATTTCACTTTTGGTCCCACTAAATAGGGCCATTCTCACTTTTGGTCCCGCGCTTTAGGTGCTCAACACTTATAGTCCCAAAACCCTAATTTTTTAACACTTTTAGTCCCACACCGTTAAAAACTAACGGAAACGGCACGTGACACGCACGTGCCGTTAGTCAGCTGGTATGGTCCATGTTGGTCAACGGCAAAATATCACTTTTGGTCCCACTAGATAGCGTTATTCTCACTTTTGGTCCCACGCTTTACGTGTTCAACACTTGTAGTCCCAAAATCCTAGGGCCCGTTTGGTTGTGTTTTCATTTTCATTTTCATTTTCAATTTCCAACATTTGGAAATAGGTAGAAATACTTTATTGATTTTTGTGCGAAAATTGATAATATATTTGGATTAGTTGCTTCCAAATATAGGTATATAGGTGTGAAAATGTTGAATATATGTATATGTATTTTTTATGTGACAGAAATTGGTTATAAGGGTTGACCAAATTGATCGAACATTTGTGTCTTTTTCTATTCATATTTATGTATAGATATATACATATATATTGTGAATGCCAAATAAAAATGTGAAGAATATACTTTATTCAATACTTTATTTAAATAAGTTAGGTCTAAATTAAATAAATAATTTAATATGACCAAGACATCAACAATATAATTCTGTTTATATTCTTAATTTCAATTAAAATTTTTTTTTTGATTTGATATATATCAATAAAATAGTATTTTATATTAAGGTGCAATATAAATTATTTAACACCTTTAGACCCACTCCGTTAAAAACTGACAGAAACGGCATGTGACAAGTCACGTGCCATTAGTCATAGGGGTGGCAGATGAGTCGAGCCGACTTGACTTTGAGCTCGAGCTCATGTTTACTTGTTCACCGCTCGCGAGCTGGTGAATTTTTTTTTATATATTATTTTTAATTTTTTTATATATTTAATTTTATATCTAATATTTGATCAGTTTTATAATCTAATTGATCGTATATTATAATTATTAATCAATATCATCTATTTTATTTTGTATAATAATAAATTATGATACTTTTATTTATATATTTAATCTTTATACAAAAATAAATCTAATCAACAACTTAGCAAATTATAATATTTTTTATAATTAAAATTATTATTTAATATGATATATAGAACTTTATGTTATATTTTAATATATATTTGTATTACGTTAATATTTTTTAAATTGACAAGTAATTCACTTATGATTCTTTATTATTTATAAATTTATGTCAAAATTTAGTAATTCTTATGAATTAATCTAAAAATCATAATAATAATAATAACAAAAATAATAATAATGATGATGATAATGGTTGAACAATTTTAATTATTATTTTTATTAGATATATAATGAGATTAAAAAGTTTAATCAATAATTAAGATATCTTAAAATTTGGGCACCTGATTCATACGAAATTTAAATATATATAAGATTGTGTCTATTAGATCATATCAGACGGTATGATTTAAAATGACATGGCCTGATTCAACGATACACCGTCTTGAATGATTACTCTTATATTTTGATATCAGATGGTTTGGGTGTGTTTTTAGCATCTTGTTTAATTTTTTTTCTTGGGTTTGAGTGTGTTTTCAGGGGACAATGATTTGTTTATTTCTTGTTGTTGTTGTTTGGTTTTATAAAAGAGTTGTAATGTTGTATGGAAGATCATTATCGATTAGCAAAATTTCTAAAAATTTTTGTATGTAATGTTGTAAAATTCCTCTCCTTCCCACCTCTATTCTTCTGCAATTTCTGGAACAAAATCGAGCTCGAGTTCGAGCTCGAAAATAATGTATCGAGCTCGAGCTCGAGCTCAACCTCGGTGAGCTCGTCGAGCTCGAGCTCAAACAAAGAACCCTCTCACACTCAGTTTCTTTTTCCTTCCCAACCTCATTCATGGCGGCTCTTAGGCCTCTCTATCTCTCTGCATTTTACCATACCAGTGGTATTTGACTGAGAAGTTGCAAGATTTAGTCTAGAGGATGACTCAATGAACACAGCTCAAACAAAGAACCCTCTCACACTCAGTTTCTTTTTCCTTCCCAGCCTCATTCATGGCGGCTCTTAGGCCTCTCTGTCTCTCTGCATTTGCATTCTTCTCACTCTCACTCACTCTGCTTCAGATGTTGAGTTGCTTTTGATGAAGATTAAGCTTTCGATACAAGGAACCGCCGAGAACTTGCCGTTGTTGTGCTGGAATGTCTCAGTCCCACTCTCCATTAGGGTTTTGGGACTATAAGTGTTGAAAACGTAAAGCGTGGGACCAAAAGTGAGAATGACCTTATCTAGTGGGACCAAAAGTGATATTTTGCCGTTGACCAACATGTACCATACTAGTTGACTAACGGCACGTGACAAGTCACGTGCTGTTTCCGTCAGTTTTTAACGGCGCGGGACTAAAAGTGTTAAAAAATTAGGGTTTTGGGACTACAAGTGTTGAGCACCTAAAGCGCGGGACCAAAAGTGAGAATGACCCTATTTAGTGGGACCAAAAGTGAAATTTTGCCTAATATTACACTCAGCAAATTTACCACACAAATGCATGAGTCTAGACCTGTGTTTGGGTTATGTTTCATGGAAATATTAGAACGTTCGATATTTAGCTGTTTTACAATATTTTATTAAAGAAAATTCGTTTCCCTTTCATACTAACTTGTACTTATTATTACCTTTCGAAATTTACCACACAAATGCATGGGTCTAGACCAACGTTTGGATCAAGTTTCGTGGAATTCTGACAACATTCCAAATTTAGTTGTTTTGCACCATTTTATTAAATAAAGTTTGTTGCCCTTTAATACTAACTTGTAGTTATTATTATGCTTAGCAAATTTAACCACGCACATGCATGGGTCTAGACCAACGTTTGGGTCATGTTTCGTGGAATCCTGAGAACGTTCAAAATTTAGCAGTTTTGCACGATTTTGTTAGTGAAAGTTTGTTTTCCTTTCATACTAACTTGTTGTTATTATTACGCTAAACAAATTTACCACACAAATGCATGGGTTTAGACAAACGTTTGGGTCAAGTTTCGTGAAATTCTAACGACGTTCAAAATTTAGTTGTTTTGCACGATTTTATTAAAGAAACTATGTTTCCCTTTCATTCTAACTTGTAGTTATTATAAAGCTTAAGAAATTTACCACACAAATGCATGGATCTAGACCAACTTTTGGGTCAAGTTTCGTTTAATTATGACAATGTTCAAAATTTAGATATTTTGCACGGTTTTATCAAAGAAAGTTTGTTTCCCTTGCATACTAACTTGTAGTTAATATTACACTTAGCAAATTTACCACACAAATGCATGGGTCTAGACCTGTGTTTGGGTTATGTTTCATGGAAATATTAGAACGTTTGATATTTAGCTGTTTTACAATATTTTATTAAAGAAAATTCGTTTCCGTTTCATACTAACTTATACTTATTATTACGCTTAGCAAATTTACCACAAATGCAAGGGTCTAGACAAACGTTTGGGTCAAGTATTGTGGAATTCGGAGAACGTTCAAAATTTAGCTGTTTTCCACGATTTTATTGAGGAAGGTGTGTTTCTTTCATACTAACTTTAGTTATTACTACACCTAGCATGTTTACCACACAAATGCATGGATATAGACAAACATTTAGATAAAGGTTTGTTGAATTTTGACAACGTGCAAAATTTAGCCATTTTGCACGATTTTTTTAAAGAAAGCTTGTTTGTCTTTCATACTAACTTATAGTTATTATTACGCTTAGCAAATTTACCAGATAAATGCATGGGTCTAGTCCTGTATTCGGGTCATGTTTTGTGGAATTCTTAGAACGTTCAACATGTAGCAATTTTGCACTTTTTTATTAAAGCAAATTCGTTTCGCTTTCATACTAACTTATACTTATTATTACGTTTAGAAATTTACCACACAAATGCATGGATCTAGACCAACGTTTGGATCAAGTTTCGTGGAATTCTGACAACATTCCAAATTTAGCTGTTTTGCACCATTTTATTAAATAAAGTTTGTTGCCCTTTAATACTAACTTGTAGTTATTATTACGCTTAGCAAGTTTAACCACACACATGCATGGGTCTAGACCAACGTTTGGGTCATGTTTCGTGGAATCCTGAGAACGTTCAAAATTTAGCAGTTTTACATGATTTTGTTAGTGAAAGTTTGTTTTCCTTTCATACTAACTTGTTGTTATTATTACGCTAAGCAAATTTACCACACAAATGCATGGGTTTAGACAAACGTTTGGGTCAAGTTTCGTGAAATTCTAACGACGTTCAAAATTTAGTTGGTTTGCATGGTTTTATTAAAGAAACTATGTTTCCCTTTCATTCTAACTTGTAGTTATTATAAAGCTTAAGAAATTTACCACACAAATGCATGGGTCTAGAACAACGTTTGGGTCAACTTTCGTGGAATTCTTTACGACGTTTGAAGATTAGCAGTTTTGCACGATTTTATTTAAGAAAGTTTCTTTTCCTTTCATACTAACTTGTCGTTAATATTACGTTTAGAAAATTTACAACACAAATGCATGGGTCTAGACGCGTGCTTGGGTCATGTTTTGTGGAAATATGAGAACGTTCAACGTTTAGCTGTTTTGCACTTTTTATTGAAGAAAATTCGTTTTCGTTTCATACTAACTTGTACTTAGTATTACGCTTAGCAAATTTACCACACAAATGCAAGGATCTAGACCAACGTTTGGATCAAGTATCGTGGAATTCTGAGAACGTTCAAAATTTAGCTGTTTAAGACGGTTTTATTAAAGAACGTTTGTTTTCTTTCATACTAACTTGTAGTTATTATTACGCTTAGCATGTTTACCACACAAATGCATTGCTCTAGACCTGTATTTGGGTCAAATTTCGTGGAATTATGAGAACGTTCAACATGTAGCAGTTTTGCACTGTTTTATTAAAGCAAATTCGTTTCCCTTCCATGCTAACTTGTACTTATTATTATGGTAAGCAAATTTGCCAAACAAATGCAAGGGTCTAAACCAACGTTTGGGTCAAGTTTCGTGGAGTTCTGAGAACGTTCAAAATTTAATTATTTTGCACGGTTTTATTAAAGAAAGTTTGTTTTATTTCATACTAACTTGTAGTTATTATTTTGCTTAGCATGTTTACCACACAAATGCATGGATCTAAACCAACGTTTAGGTCATGTTTCGTTGAATTCTGACAACATTCAAAATTTAGCTATTTTTCACGATTTTCTTAAAGAAACTTTGTTTCCCTTTCATACTAACTTATAATTATTATTATGCTTAGCAAATTTACCACACAAATAAATGGGTCTAGACCTGTGTTTGGGTCAAGTTTCGTGGAAATATGAGAACGTTCAACATTTAACTGTTTTGTAATGTTTTATTAAAGAAAATTCATTTCCATTTCATACTAACTTGTACTTATTATTACGCTTAGAAAATTTACCACACAAATGCAAGGGTTTATAACAACGTTTGGATCAAGTATCGTGGAATTCTGAGAACGTTCAAAATTTAGCTGTTTAAGACAGTTTTATTAAAGAACGTTTTTTTTCTTTCATACTAACTTTTAGTTATTATTATGCTTAGCATGTTTACCACACAAATGCATTGCTCTAGACCTGTATTTGGGTCAAATTTCGTGGAATTATGAGAACATTCAACATGTAGCAGTTTTGCACTGTTTTATTAAAGCAAATTCGTTTCCCTTCCATGCTAACTTGTACTTATTATTATGGTAAGCAAATTTGCCAAACAAATGCAAGGGTCTAAACCAACGTTTGGGTCAAGTTTCGTGGAGTTCTGAGAACGTTCAAAATTTAGTTGTTTTGCAGGGTTTTATTAAAGAAAGTTTGTTTTATTTCATACTAACTTGTAGTTATTATTATGCTTAGCATGTTTACCACACAAATGCATGGATCTAGACTAACGTTTAGGTCAAGTTTCGTTGAATTCTAACAACATTCAAAATTTAGTTATTTTTCACGATTTTTTTAAAGAAAGTTTGTGTCCCTTTCATACTAACTTATAATTATTATTATGCTTAGCAAATTTACCACACAAATAAATGGGTCTAGACCTGTGTTTGGGTCAAGTTTCGTGAAAATATGAGAACGTTCAACATTTAACTGTTTTGTAATTTTTTATTAAAGAAAATTCATTTCCATTTCATACTAACTTGTACTTATTATTACGCTTAGAAAATTTACCACACAAATATATGGGTCTGAACCAACATTTGGGTCAAGTTTCATGGAATTCTGACAACGTTCAAAATTTAGCAGTTTTGCACGGTTTTATTAAAGGAAGTTTGTTTTGCCTTTCATACTAACTTATAGTTATTATGATGCTTAGCAAATTTACAACACAAATGCATGGGTCCAGACCAACGTTTGGATGAAGTTTCGTGGAATTCTAACGACGTTCAAAATTTAGCTACTTTGCACGATTTTATTAAAGAAAGTTTGTTTCTCTTTCATACTAACTTTTAGTTACTATAACGCTTAGAAAATTTACCACACAAATTTATGGGTCTAGACCAACGTTTGGGTCATGTTTCGTGGAATTCAGACAACGTTCAAAATTTAACAATTATGCCCATTTTTATATAAGAAAGTTTGTTTCACTTACATACTAACTTATAGTTATTATTACGCTTAGCAAATTTACCACACAAATGCATTTGTCTAGACCTGTGTTAGGGTTATGTTTTGTGGAAATATGAGAGCGTTCAACATTTAGCTGTTTTACGTTATTTTATTAAAGAAAATTTATTTCCGTTTCATACTAACTTGTACTTGTTATTACGCTTATCAAATTTACCACACAAATGCATGGGTCTGAATGGGTGAAGTTTCGTGGAATTTTAACAACGTTCCAAATTTAGCTATTTTGCATTATTCGATTAAAGAATGTTCCTTTTCCTTTTATATTAAGTTGTAGTTATTATTACGCTCAGAAAACTTACACACAAATGCATAGGTCTAAACCTACGTTTGGGTCTAGTTTTGAGGAATTCTGAAACCGTTCAAAATTTAACTATTTTGCAGGTTTTATTAAAGAAAGTTTGTTTTCTTTCAAACTAAATTGTAGTCATTATTACGCTTAGCATATTTACCACACAAATGCATGGATCTAGACCAATTTTTGGGTCAAGTTTCGTTTAATTATGACAATGTTCAAAATTTAGATGTTTTGCACGGTTTTATCAAAGAAAGTTTGTTTCCCTTGCATACTAACTTGTAGTTAATATTACACTTAGCAAATTTACAACACAAATGCATGGGTCTAGACCTGTGTTTGGGTCAAGTTTTGTGGAATTTTGAGAACGTTCATCATTTAATTGTTTTGTACTGTTTTATTGTAGCAAATTCGTTGCACTTCCATACTAACTTATACTTATTATTACGCTAAGCAAATTAACCAGACAAATGCATGGGTCTAGACCAAACTTTGGGTTAAGTTTCATGGAATTTTGACAACGTTTCAAATTTAGTTGTTCTGCGCGGTTTATTAAAGCAAGCTTGTTTCTCTTTCATACTAACTTATGGTTAATATAACGCTTAACAAAATTACCAGACAAATGAATGGGTCTAGGCCAACGTTTGGATCAAGTATCGTGGAATTCTAAAAATGTTGAAAATTTAGCTTTTTTGCACGGTTCTATTAAAGAAAGTTTGTTTACCTTTCATACTAACTTATGGTTATTATTACACTTAGCAAAGTTACAACACAAAGGCATGTGTTTAGACCTGTTGTTGGTTCAAGTTTCGTGGAAATATGAGAATGTTCAACATTTAGCTGTTTTACACTATTTTATCAAAAAAAATTCGTTTCTGTTTCATACTAACTTGTACTTATTATTATGCTTAGCAAATTTTCCACACAAATGCATGGGTCTGGAACAACATTTGGGTCAAGTTTCGTGGAATTTTGGCAATGTTCCTAATTTAGCTTTTCTGCACGATTTTATTCAAAAAAGTTCGTTTTCCTTTTATACTAAGTTGTAGTTATTATTACGCTTAGCAAACTTATTACACAAACGCATGGGTCTAAACCAAAGTTTGAATCAAGTTTCGTGGAATTCTGACTACGTTAAAAATTTAGCGGTTTTGCATGGTTTAGAGTTTGTTTCCCCTTCATACTAACTTATAGTTATTATTACGTTTAACAAACTTACAAGATAAATGCATGGGTCTAGACCTGTGTCTGGGATAAGTTTAGTGGATTTCTGAAAATGTTCCAAATTTTGCTGTTTTGCACTGTTTTATTGAAGAAAATTCGTTTTCCTTTCATACCAACGTGTAGTTATTATTACACTTAGCAAATTTACGACACAAATGTGTGGATCTAGACTAACATTTGGATTAAGTTTAGTGGTATAATGACAATGTTCAAAATTTAGCTGTTTTGCATGGTTTATTAAAGAATGTTTGTACTTTCATACTAACTTGTAGTTATTATAACGCTTAGGAAAATTTACAACAAAAATGCAAGGGTCCAGACTAACCTTTGGGTCAAGTTTTGTGGAATTCAGACAACGTTCAAATTTAGCAGTTTTGAACGATTTTATTAAAAAAAGTATGTTTCCCTTCCATACTAACTTAAAGTTATTATTACGTTTAGCAAATTTAACATAGAAATGAATGAGTCTAGACCTGTGTTTGGGTCATGTTTTTTGAAATTCTGAGAATGTTCAACATTTAGCTGTTTTGCACTATTTTATTAAAACAATTCGTTTCCCTTCCTTACTTACTTGTACTTATTTTTATGCTTAGCAAATTTACCACACAAATGCATGGGTCTAGACCAACGTTTTGGTCAAGTTTCGTGGAATTCTGACAACTTTCTAAATTTAGCTGTTTTGCACCATTTTATTAAAGAAAGATTGTTTCCCTTTCATACTAACTTGTAGTTATTATTACGCATAGCAAATTTACCACACAAATACATGGGTCTAGACCAACGTTTGGGTCAAGTATAGTAGAATTCGAAGAACGTTAAAAATTTAGCAATTTTGCACGATTGTATTAGAGAAAGTTGGTTTCCCTTTCATACTAACTTGTAGTCATTATTACGCTTAGCAAATTTACCACACAAATACATGGGTCTAGACAAATCTTTGGGTCTAGTTTCGTAAAATTCTAACGATGTTCAAAATTTTAGCTATTTTCCACGGTTTTATTAAAGAAAGTTTGTTTCCCTTTCATTCTAACTTGTAGTTATTATAAAGTTTAAGAAATTTACCACACAAATGCGTGGGTCTAGACGAGCGTATGGGTCATGATCGTGAAATTCTGAGAACTTTCGAAATTTATCAGTTTTCCACGATTTTATTTAAGAAAGTTTCTTTCCCTTTCATACTAACTTGTAGTTAATATTACGATTAGCAAATCTACCACACAAATGCATGGGTCTAGACTTGTGTTTGGGTCAAGTTTCGTGAAAATATAAGAACGTCCAACATTTAGTTGTTTTGTACTATTTTATTGAAGAAAATTCATTTTCATTCCATATTAACTTGTACTTACTACTACACTTAGCAAATTTACCGCACAAATGCAAGGGTCTAGACCAACGATTGGGTCAAGTATTGTGGAATTCTTAGAACGTTCAAAATTTAGCTGTTATCCAGTGTTTCAATAAAGAAGGTTAGTTTCCTTTCATACTCACTTGTAGTTATTATTACGCTTACCATGTTCACCACACAAATGCATGGATCTAGACCAACCTTTAGGTCAAGTTTCGTTGAATTCTGACAACGTTCAAAATTTAGCTATTTTGCACAGTTTTTTTAAAGAAATTTTGTTTGCCTTTCATACTAACTTATATTTATTATTACGCTTAGTAAATTTACAACACAAATGCATGGGTCTAGACCCGTATTTCGGTCAAGTTTCGTGGAATTCTAAGAACGTTCAACATGTAGGAGTTTTGAACTGTTCTATTAAAGCAAATTCGTTTTCCTTCCATACTAACTTGTACTTATTATTACACTAAGCAAATTTACCCCACAAATGCAAGGGTATAAACCAACGTTTGGGTCATGTTTCGTGCAATTTTGAGAACGTTCAAAATTTAATTGTTTTGCACGGTTTTATTAAATAAAATTTGTTTCCTTTCATACTAACTTGTAGTTATTATTGCGCTTAGAATGTCTACCACACAAATGCATGGATCTGGAACAACGTTTTGGTCAAATTTTGTTGAATTCTGACAACGTTCAAAATTTAGCTATTTTTCACAGTCTTTTTAATAGAGAGTTTGTTTGCCTTTCATACTAACGTATAGTTATTATTACACTTAGCAAATTTATCAAATAAATGCATCGGTCTAGACCTGTATTTGGGTCAAGTTTCGAGAAATTTTGAGAACATTGAACATTTAGCAATTTTGCACTGTTTTATTAAAGCAAATTCGTTTCCCTTCCATACTAACTTGTACTTATTAGTACGCTTAGCAAATTTACCACATAAATGCATTGGTTTAGAATAACGTTTGGATTATGTTTCTTGGAATTCTGACAATGCTAAATTTAGCAGTTTTGCATGATTTTAATATAGAAAGTTTGTTTCCCGTTCATACTAACTTGTAGTTATTATTACGCTTAGCAAAATTTGCCACACAAATGCATGGGGCTAGACCAATGTTTCGGTCAAGTTTCGTTCAATTCTAACGACGTTCAAAATTTAGATGTTTTGCACGGTTTTATTAAAGAAAGTTTGTATCTCTTTCATTCTAACTTGTAGTTATTATAAAGCTTAAGAAATTTACCACACAAATGCATGGGTCTAAACCTGTGTTTGGGTCAAGTTTCGTGGAAATATGAGAACGTTCAACATTTAGCTGTTTTGCACTGTTTTATTTAAGAAAATTCTTTTTGTTTCATACTAACTTGTACTTATTATTAAGCATAGCAAATTTATCACACAAATGCAAGGGTCTTGACCAACGTTTGGGTCAAGTATCGTGGATTTATGAGAACGTTCAATATTTAGCAGTTATCTAGTGTTTTAATAAAGAAGGTTAGTTTCCTTTCATACAAGACAAATGCATAGGATATTATACTTAGCATGTTTAGCACACAAATGCACACAACATTTAGGTCAACTTTCGTTGAATTCTGACAACTTTCAAAATTTAGCTATTTTGTATTGTTTTTTTTTAAAGAACGCTTAGCAAATTTACCACACAAAAGCATGGGTCTAGACCTGTATTTGGGTCAAGTTTAGTGGAATTCTGAGAATGTTCAAGAAGTAGCAGTTTTGCACTATTTTATTAAAACAAATTCGTTTCCCTTCCATACTAACTTGTACTTATTATAATGCTAAGCAAATTTACCACACAAATGCAACGGGCCTAAACCAACGTTTGGGTCATGTTTCATGGAATTCTGAGAACGTTCAAAATTTTGTATTTTTGCACGGTTTTATTAAAGAAAGTTTGTTTACTTTCATACTAACTTATAGTTATTATTATGCTTAGCATGTTTACCACACAAATGCTTGGATCTAGACCAATGTTTAGGTCAAGTTTCGTTGAATTTCTAACAACGTTCAAAATTTAGCTATTTTGCACGAGTTTTTTATAGAACGTTTGTTTGCCTTTCATACTAACTTATAGTTATTATTATGCTTAACAAATTGACCACATAAATGCATGGGTCTAGACCTATATTTGGGTCAAGTTTCGTGGAATTCTGAGAACATTCAACATTTAGCATTTTTGTACTGTTTTAATAAAGCAAATTCGTTTCCCTTCCATACTAACTTGTACTTATTATTACGCTAAGAAAATTTACCACACAAATGCATGGATCTAGACCGATGTTTGGGTCAAGTTTCTTGAAATTTTTACAACGTTTCAAATTTAGTTATTCTGCACGGTTTTGTTAAATATAGTTTGTTTCTCTTTTGTTCTAACTTGTAGTTATTATAACGCTTAACCAAATTACCACACAAATGCATGGGTCTAGACCAACGTTTTGGTCAAATATCGTGGAATTCAAACAATATTGAAAATTTAGCAATTTTGCACGATTTTATTAAAGAAAGTTTGCTTCCCTTTCATACTAACTTATAGTTATTACTACTCATAGCAAATTTACCACACAAATGCATGGGTCTAAACCTATGTTTGGGTCAAGTTTCATGGAAATATGAGAACGTTCAACATTTAGCTGTTTTGTACTGTTATATTAAAGAAAGATCATTTCCATTTCATACTAACTTAAACTTATTATAACGCTTACCAAACTGTTTTGCAAGTTTTATTAAAGAACGTTTGTTTTCTTTCAAACTAAATTGTAGTCATTATTACGCTTAGGATATTTACCACACAAATGCATGGATCTAAAACAACTTTTGGGTTAAGTTTCGTTGAATTCTCTCAATGTTCAAAATTTAGCTGTTTTGCACGGTTTTATTAAAGAAAGTTTGTTTGCCATTCATACGATCTTATAGTTATTATTATGCTTAGCAAATTTACCACACAAATGCATGGGTCTAGACCTGTGTTTGGGTCAAGTTTCGTGAAATTCTGAGAACATTCCATATTTAACTGTTTTGCACTGTTTTATTATTGCAAATTCGTTTCACTTCCATACAATCTTGTACTTATTATTACGCTAAGCAAATTAAACACACAAATGCATGGGTCTAAACCAACGTTTGGGTCAAGTTTCATGGAATTCTGACAATGTTCCAAATTTAGTTGTTCTGCATGGTTTTATTAAAGAAAGTTTGTTTCTCTTTCATACTAACTTATGGTTATTATAACGCTTAACAAAATTCCCACACAAATGAATGGGTTTAGGCCAACGTTTAAAATTTAGCTGTTTTGCACAGTTTTATTAAAGATGTTTGTTTCCCTTTCTTACTAACTTATGGTTATTATTACGCTTAGCAAAGTTACAACACAAAATTCCCACACAAAGGCATGTTTCGTGAAATTCTGATAAGGTTCAAAAATTAGCTCTTTTACGTAGTTTTATTAAAGAAAGTTTGTTTCTATTTCATACCCACTTGTAGTTTTATTTACGTTTAGTAAATTTACAACACAATTGCATGGATCCAGACCAACATTTGGGTCAAGCTTCTTGTAATTCTGAGAACGTTCAAAATTCAGTTGTTTTGCACGGTTTTATTAAAGAAAGTTTGTTTTCCTTTCATACTAACATATATTTATTATTCCGCTTAGAAAATTTACCACATAAATGCATGTGTCTTGACCTGTGTTTGGGTCAAGTTTCGTGGAATTCTGATAAAGTTTAAAATTTAGTTGTTTTGCACTATTTTATTAAAGAAAGTTTGTTTCCCTTTCACACTAAATTCTAGTTATTATTATGCTTAGCAAACTTACTACACAAAATGCATGGGTCAAAACCAATGTTTGGGTCAAGTTTCGTAGAATTCTGACAACGTTCGAAATTTAGCTATTTTCCACGGTTTTATTAAAGAAAGTTCGTATCCCTTTCGTACTAACTTGTAGTTATTACTACGCTTATCAAATTTATGTCACAAATGCATGGGTCTAGACCAACTTTTGGGTCATGTTTCGTAAAATTCTACGAATGTTCAAAATTTAGCTATTTTGTCCAATTTTAGTAAAGAAAAGTTTGTTTCCTTTCATACCAACTTGTACTTATATTTACGCTTAGTAAATTTACCATACAAATGCATGTATGTAGACCACTGTTTGGGTCAAGTTTCGTTGATTTTTGACAACATTCAATATTTAGCTGTTTTGCACGGTTTTATTAAAGAAAGTTTGTTTCCCTTTCATACTAACGTGTAGTTAGTATAACACTTTGTAAATTTACCACACAAATGAATGGGTTTAAACCAACGTTTGGGTCAAGTTGCTTGGAATTCTGACAATGTTCAAAATTCAGTAGTTTTGCATGATTTTTTGAAGAAAGTTTATTTCCATTTTATACTAACATGTAGTTATTATTACGCTTAGCAAATTAACCGCACAAATGCATGGGTTTAGACCAACTTTTGTGTCATGTTTCGTGGAATTGTAACGACGTTCAAAATTTAGCTCTTTTGCACGGTTTTATTAAAAAAAGTTCGTTTTCCTTTCATAATAACTTTTAGTTATTGTTACGCATAGCAAATTTAGCACACAAATGCATGGGTCAAGCCCAACCTTTTTGTCAAGTTTCGTGCAATTATGAAAATGTTCAAAATTTGTCTGTTCTGCACGATTTTATTAAAGAAAGTTCGTTACCCTTTCGTACTAACTTGTAGTTATTATTACGCTTGGCAAAATTTATGACATACATGCATGGGTCTAGACCAACTTTTGGATCATGTTTTGTGAAATTCTGAGTAGATTCAAAATTTAGCTGTAAATTTACCACTTGTAGTTATATTTACGCTTAGTAAATTTACCACACAATTGCTTGGATCCAGACCAACATTTGGGTCAGTTTTATGGAATTGTGACAACGTTCAAAATTCAGCTATTTTGCACAGTTTATTAAAGAAAGTTTGTTTCCTTTCATACTAACATATTGTTATTATTACGCTTAGAAAATTTGCCACGCAAATGTATGTGTCTTGACCTGTGTTTGGGTCAAGTTTCGTGGAATTCTGACAACGTTCAAAATTTAGTTGTTTTGCACTGTTTTATTAAAGAAAGTTTGTTTCACTTTTAAACTAACTTGTAGGTATTATTACGCTTAGCAAACTTACTACACAAATGCATGTGTGAAAACCAACGTTTGAGTCAAGTTTCGCGGAATTCTGACAATGTTCGATATTTAGCTGTTTTATACGGTTATATTAAAGAAAGTTTGTTTTCCACACAAATGAATGGGTCTAGACCAACGTTTGGGTCAAGTTTTGTGGAATTCTGACAACGTTCAAAGTTTAGTAGATTTGCATGGTTTTATAAAAGAAAGTTTGTTTCAGTTTCATACTAACTTGTAGTTATTATTACGCTTAGCAAATTTACCACACAAATGCATAGGTCTAGACCAACTTTTATGTCATGTTTCGTGGAATTCTAACGACGTTCAAATTTAGCTTTTTTACATGGTTTTATTAAAGAAAGTTCGTTTCCCTTTCATACTAACTTTTAGTTATTGTAACGCATAGTAAATTTAGCACACAAATGCATAGGTCAAGACCAACGTTTATGTCAATTTTCGTGGGATTTTGACAATGTTCAAAATTTATCAATTCTGCATAATTTTATTAAAGAAAGTTCGTTACCCTTTCGTACTAATTTGTAGTTATTATTACGCTTAGCAAAATTTATGACACAAATGCATGGGTCTAGACCAACTTCTGGGTCATGATTCGTGAAATTCTGAGAAGGTTCAAATTTTAGTTGTTTTACGTAGTTTTATTAAAGAAAAATTGTTTCTCTTTCATACGCACTTGTAGTTATATTTACACTTAGTAAATTTACCACAAAATTGCATGGATCCAGACCAACATTTAGGTCAAGTTTCGTGGAATTCTGACAACGTTCAAAATTCAGCTGTTTCGCACGGTTTTATTAAAAAAAATTTGTTTTCCTTTATACTAACATATAGTTATTATTAGGCTTAGAAAATTTACCACGCAAATGTAAGTGTCTTGACCTGTATTTGGGTCAAATTTCGTGAAATTCTGAAAACGTTCAAAATTTAGTTGTTTTGCACTGTTTTATTAAAGAAAGTTTGTTTCCCTTTCACACTAAGTTGTAGTATTATTACGGTTAGCAAACTTACTACACAAATGCATGGGTTAAAACCAACGTTTAGGTCAAGTTTTGTGCAATTCTGACAACTTTCGAAATATATCTATTTTGCACGGTTTTATTAAAGGAAGTTCGTATCCTTTTCGTACTAACTTGTAGGTATTATTGCGCTATCAAATTTATGACACAAATGCATGGGTATAGACCAACTTTTGGGTCATGTTTCGTGAAACTGTACGAACGTTCAAAATTTAGCTATTTTGCCCAATTTGATTAAAGAAAGTTTGTTTCCCTTTGATACTAACTTGTACTTATAGTTACGCTTAGTAAATTTACCATAGAAATGCATGGATGTAGACCACTGTTTCGGTCAAGTTTCGTGAAATTCTGCCAACGTTCAAAATTTAGCTGTTTTGTAGAGTTTTATTAAAGAAAGTTTATTTCTGTTTCATACAAACTTCTAGTTATTTTTACGCTTAGTAAATTTACCACAACAAATGCAATAATGTAGACCAACATTTAGATTAAGTTTCATTAAATTCTAACAACGTTCAATATTTAGCTATTTTGCATGGTTTTATTAAAGAAAGTTTGTTTACCTTTCATACTAACTTGTAGTTAGTATAACGCTTAGGAAATTTACCACACAAATGAATGGGTCTAGACCAACGTTTGGGTCAAATTTCATGAAATTCTGACAACGTTCAAAATCTAGAAGTTTTGCACGATTTATTAAAGAAAGTTTGTTTCCCTTTCATACTAACTTGTAGTTATTATTACGCTTAGCAAATTTACCACACAAGTGCATGGGTCTACACCAACTTTTGTGTCATGTTTCGTGGAGTTCTAACGACGTTCAAAATTTATCTTTATTGCACGGTTTTATTAAACAAAGTTCGTTTCCCTTTCATACTTCCTTCAAGTTATTGTTACGCATAGCAAATTTAGCACACAGATGCATGGGTCAAGACCAACGTTTAGGTCAAGTTTCGTCGAATTTTGACAACGTTCAAAATTTATCTGTTCTGCACGATTTTATTAAAGAAAGTTCATTACCCTTTCGTACTAACTTGTAGTTATTATTACGCTTAGCAAAATTTATGACACAAATGCATGGGTCTAGTCAAACTTCTGGGTCATGTTTCGTGAAATTCTGAGAAGGTTCAAAATTTAGCTGTTTTACGTAGTTTTACTAAAGAAAGTTTGTTTCTCTTTCATACCCATTTGTAGGTCTATTTACACTTAGTAAATTTACCACACAATTGCATGGATGCAGACCAACATTTGGGTCCAGTTTCATGGAATTCTGAGAACGTTCAAAATTCAGCTGTTTTGCACGGTTTTATTAAACAAAGTTTGTTTTCCTTTCATACTGACATATAGTTATCATTACACTTAGAAAATTTACCACGCAAATGCATGTGTCTTGACCTGTGTTTGGGTCAAGTTTCATGGAATTCTGACAACGTTCAAAATATAGTTGTTTTGCACTGTTGTATTAAAGGAAGTTTGTTTCCCTTTCACACTAAGTTGTAGTTCTTATTATTAAAGAAAGTTTGTTTCCCTTTCATACTAACTTGTAGATAGTATAACGCTTAGCAAATTTACCACACAAATGCATGGGTCTAGACCAACTTTTGTGTCATGTTTCCTGGAATTCTAACGATGTTCAAAATTTAGTTTTTTTGCACGGTTTTGTTAAAGAAAGTTCGTTTCCGTTTTATAGTAACTTTTAGTTATTGTTGTGCATAGCAAATTTAGCACACAAATGCTTGGGTCAAGCCCAACGTTCATGTCATGTTTCGTGGAATTTTGACAATGTTCAAAATTTATCTATTTTGCACGATTTTATTAAAGAATGTTTGTTAACCTTTCGCACTATCTTGTAGTTATTATTACGCTTAGCAAAATTTATGACACAAATGCATGGGTCTAGAACAACTTCTGGGTCATGTTTCGTGAAATTCTGATAAGGTTCAAAATTTTGCTGTTTTACGTAGTTTTATTAGAGAAAGTTTGTTTCTCTTTCATACCCACTTGTAGTTACATTTACGCTTAGTAAATTTACCACACAATTGCATGGATCCAGACCAACATTTGGGTTAAGTTTCGTGGAATTCTGCGAACGTTTAAAATTCAGCTGTTTCGCACGGTTTTATTAAAAAGAGTTTGTTTTCCTTTATACTAACATATAGTTATTATTACGCTTAGAAAATTTACCGCGCAAATGCATGTGTCTTGACCTGTATTTGGGTCAAGTTTCGAGGAATTCTGACAACGTTCAAAATTTAGTTGTTTTGCACTATTTTATTAAAGAAAATTTGTTTCCCTTTCACACAAAGGTGTAGTTATTATTACGGTTAGCAAACTTACTACACAAATACATGGGTCAAAACCAGCGTTTGGGTCAAGATTTGTGGAATTCTGACAACGTTCGAAATTTAGCTATTTTCCACGATTTTATTAAAGAAAGTTCGTATCCCTTTCGTACAAACTTGTAGTTATTATTACCCTTATCAAATTTATGACAAAAATGCATGGGTCTAGACCAACTTTTGGGTCATATTTCGTGAAATTCTACGAACGTTTAAAATTTAGCTATTTTGCCCAATTTTATTAAAGAAAGTTTGTTTCCCTTTGATACTAACTTGCACTTATATTTACGCTTAGTAAATTTAGCATACAAATGCATGGATGTAGACCACTGTTTGGGTGAAGTTTCGTGAATTCTGACAACGTTCAAAATTTAGCTGTTTTGCACAGTTTTATTAAAAAAAGTTAGTTTCCCTTTCATACTAACTTCTAGTTATATTTACGCTTAGTAAATTTACCACACAAATGCTATAATGTAGACCAACATTTGGGTCAAGTTTCGTGGAATTCAGACAACGTTCAATATTTGGCTATTTTGCACGATTTATTAAAGAAAGTTTGTTTCCCTATCATACTAACTTGTAGTTAATATAACGCTTAGGAAATTTATCACACAAATGAATGGGTCTAGACCAACGTTTGGGTCAAGTTTTTAACAGTTTTGCACAGTTTTATTAAAGAAAGTTTGTTTCCCTTTCATACTAACTTGTAGTTATTATTACGCTTAGCAAATTTACCACACAAATACATGGGTCTAGACCAACTTTTGTGTCATGTTTCGTGGAGTTCTAACGACTTTCAAAATTTATCTTTTTTGCACGGTTTTATCAAAGAAAGTTCGTTTCGCTTTCATACTTACATTCAGTTATTGTTACGCATAGAAAATTTAGCACACAAATGCATGGGTCAAGGCCAACGTTTAGGTCAAGTTTCGTCGAATTTTGACAACGTTCAAAATTTATCTGTTCTGCACTATTTTATTAAAGAAAGTTCATTACCCTTTCGTACTAACTTGTAGTTATTATTACGCTTAGCAAAATTTATGACACAAATGCATGGGTCTAGACAAACTTCTGGGTCATGTTTCGTGAAATTCTGAGAAAGTTCAAAATTTAGCTGTTTTACGTAGTTTTACTGAAGGAAGTTTGTTTCTCTTTCATACCCATTTGTAGGTCCATTTACACTTAGTAAATTTACCACACAATTGCATGGATGCAGACCAACATTTGGGTCCAGTTTCATGGAATTCTGACAACGTTCAAAATTCAGCTGTTTTGCACGGTTTTATTAAATAAAGTTTGTTTTCCTTTCATACTGGCATATAGTTATCATTACGCCTAAAAAATTTACCACGCAAATGCATGTGTCTTGACCTGTGTGTGGGTCAAGTTTCATGGAATTCTGACAACGTTCAAAATATAGTTGTTTTTGCATTGTTTTATTATAGAAAGTTTGTTTCCCTTTCACAATAAGTTGTAGTTCTTATTATTAAAGAAGGTTTGTTTCCCTTTCATACTAACTTGTAGATAGTATAACGCTTAGAAAATTTACCACACAAATGAATGGGTGTAGACCAACGTTTGGGTCAAGTTTTGTGGAATTCTGACAACGTTCAAGATTTAGTAGTTTTGCACGGTTTTATTAAAGAAAGTTTGTTTCCATTTCATACTAAATTGTAGTTATTAATATGCTTAGCAAATTTACCACTCAAATCCATGGGTCTAGACCAACTTTTGTGTCATGTTTCGTGGAATTCTAACGATGTTCAAAATTTAGCTTTTTTGCACGGTTTTGTTAAAGAAAGTTCGTTTCGCTTTCATAGTAACTTTTAGTTATTGTTGTGCATAGCAAATTTAGCACACAAATACATGGGTCAAGCCCAACGTTCCTGTCAAGTTTCGTGGAATTTTGACAATGTTCAAAATTTATCTATTCTGCACGATTTTATTAAAGAAAGTTCGTTACCCTTTTGCACTATCTTGTAGTTATTATTACGCTTAGCAAAATTTATGACACAAATGCATGGGTCTAAAACAACTTCTGGGTCATGTTTCGTGAAATTCTGATAAGGTTCAAAAAATTGCTGTTTTACGTAGTTTTATTAGAGAAAGTTTGTTTTTCTTTCATACCCACTTGTAGTTATACTTCCACTTAGTGAATTTACCACACAATTGAATGGATCCAGACCAACATTTGGGTCAAGTTTCGTGGAATTCTCCGAACGTTTAAAATTCAGCTGTTTCGCACGGTTTTATTAAAAAGAGTTTGTTTTCCTTTATACTAACATATAGTTATTATTACGCTTAGAAAATTACCACGCAAATGCATGTGTCTTGACATGTATTTGGGTCAATTTTTGTCGAATTCTGACAACGTTCAAAATTTAATTGTTTTGCACTGTTTTATTAAAGAAAGTTTGTTTCCCTTTCGCACTATGTTGTAGTTATTATTACGTTTAGCAAACTTACTACACAAATACATGGGTCAAAACCAGCATTTGGGTCAAATTTTGTGGAATTCTGACAACGTTCGAAATTTAGCTATTTTCCACGATTTTATTAAAGAAAGTTCGTATCCCTTTCGTACAAACTTGTAGTTATTATTACCCTTATCAAATTTATGACACAAATGCATGGGTCTAGACCAACTTTTGGGTTATATTTCGTGAAATTCTACGAACGTTTAAAATTTAGCTATTTTGCCCAATTTTATTAAAGAAAGTTTGTTTCCCTTTGATACTAACTTGCACTTATATTTACACTTATTAAATTTACCATACAAATGCATGGATGTAGACCACTGTTTGGGTGAAGTTTCGTGAATTCTGACAACGTTCAAAATTTAGCTGTTTTGCATAGTTTTATTAAAGAAAGTTTGTTTCCCTTTCATACTAACTTCTAGTTATATTTACGCATAGTAAATTTACCACACAAATGCAATAATGTAGACCAACATTTGGATCAAGTTTCGTGGAATTCAGTCAACGTTCAATATTTGGCTATTTTGAACAATTTATTAAAGAAAGTTTGTTTACCTTTCATACTAACTTGTAGTTAGTATAACGCTTAGAAAATTTACCACACAAATGAATGGGCTTAGACCAACGTTTGGGTCAAATTTCGTGAAATTCTGACAACGTTCAAAATTTAGTAGTTTTGCACGATTTATTAAAGAAAGTTTGTTTCCCTTTCATACTAACTTGTAGTTATTATTACGCTTAGCAAATTTACCACACAAATACATGGGTCTAGACCAACTTTTGTGTCATGTTTCGTGGAGTTCTAACGACGTTCAAAATTTATCTTTTTTGCACGGTTTTATTAAAGAAAGTTCGTTTCCCTTTCATCTTACTTTCAGTTATTGTTACGCATAGCAAATTTAGCACACAAATGCATGGGTCAAGACCAACGTTTAGGTCAAGTTTCGTCGAATTTTGACAACATTCAAAATTTATCTGTTTTGCACGATTTTATTAAAGAAAGTTCATTACCCTTTCGTACTAACTTGTAGTTATTATTACGCTTAGCAAAATTTATGACACAAATGCATGGGTCTAGACAAACTTCTGGGTCATGTTTCGTGAAATTCTGAGAAGGTTCAAAATTTAGCTGTTTTACGTAGTTTTACTAAAGAAAGTTTGTTTCTCTTTCATACCCATTTGTAGGTCTATTTACACATAGTAAATTTACCACACAATTGCATGGATGCAAAACAACATTTGGGTCCAGTTTCATGGAATTCTGAGAACGTTCAAAATTCAGCTGTTTTGCACGGTTTTATTAAACAAAGTTTGTTTTCCTTTCATACTGGCATATAGTTATCATTACGCTTAGAAAATTTACCACGCAAATGCATGTGTCTTGACCTGTGTGTGGGTCAACTTTCATGGAATTCTGACAACGTTCAAAATATAGTTGTTTTGCATTGTTGTATTAAAGAAAGTTTGTTTCCCTTTCACACTAAGTTGTAGTTCTTATTATTAAAGAAAGTTTGTTTCCCTTTCATACTAACTTGTAGATAGTATAACGCTTAGGAAAATTTACCACACAAATGAATGAGTCTAGACCAACGTTTGGGTCAAGTTTCGTGGAATTCCGACAACGTTCAAGATTTAGTAGTTTTGCATGATTTTATCAAAGAAAATTTGTCTCCATTTCATACTAACTTGTAGTTATTAATACGCTTAGCAAATTACCACACAAATCCATGGGTCTAGACCAACTTTTGTGTCATGTTTTGTGGGATTCTGACGATGTTCAAAATTTAGCTTTTTTGCACGGTTTTGTTAAAGAAAGTTCGTTTCCCTTTCATAGTAACTTTTAGTTATTGTTGTTCATAGCAAATTTAGCACACAAATACATGGGTCAAGCCCAACGTTCATGTCAAGTTTCGTGGAATTTTGACAATGTTCAAAATTTATCTGTTCTGCACGATTTTATTAAAGAAAGTTCGTTACCCTTTCGCACAATTTTGTAGTTATTATTACGCTTAGCAAAATTTATGACACAAATGCATGGGTCTAGAACAACTTCTGGGTCATGTTTCGTGAAATTCTGATAAGGTTCAAAATTTTGCTGTTTTACATAGTTTTATTAGATGAAGTTTGTTTCTCTTTAATACCCACTTGTAGTTACATTTACGCTTAGTAAATTTACCACACAATTGCATGGATCCAGACCAACATTTGGGTTAAGTTTCGTGGAATTTTGCGAACGTTTAAAATTCAGCTGTTTCGCACGGTTTTATTAAAAAGAGTTTGTTTTCCTTTATACTAACATATAGTTATTATTATGCTTAGAAAATTTACCGAGCAAATGCATGTGTCTTGACCTGTATTTGGGTCAAGTTTCGTGGAATTCTGACAACGTTCAAAATTTAGTTGTTTTGCACTGTTTTATTAAAGAAAGTTTGTTTCCCTTTCACACTAAGTTGTAGTTATTCTTACGCTTAGCAAACTTACTACACCATTGCATAGGTCAAAACCAATGTTTGGGTCAAGTTTTGTGGAATTCTGACAACGTTTGAAATTTTTCTATTTTACACGGTTTTATTAAAGGAAGTTCGTTTCCTTTTCGTACTAACTTGTAGTTATTATTACGCTTATCAAATTTATGACTCAAATGCATAGGTTGTAGCATCCCCTACGCTACAAGGGCTATATCTTCCCTAAACGTCTTAGTTAAGGTAATCCCTGTGTTTATATATATAAATGCACATAATAATTTAATCCATGTGTATACGTAACCCCAACGTCATAATAGGTATTATCAACCCACAACATCATATATACAAATCAAAGACCTCGAGTAGCCCACCACAGTTAATCTCCATTCCTACATTCTCTTTATACAAACAAAATAAGATTCGTACTCTAGCTGACAAAAAGGAGAAACAGCATACTGGCCCGACCTGACTAAGTATAGTGCGTAGACCTATTCTTCAACAGTCAGATACCTCAAAGTCTACTCCTGAAAGAAAATGTCAACAGAGGGATGAGCCTGCCACTCAGTAAGTAAATAATCAGCCCTATCTATATATGTACATCAAACATAGCCCAAACATGACAAGTAGGCAACATGCATGGATTACAGTCAATTTAACTCCAACATAATCAACTGTAGTACACCACATAGCTATCTCACAATAAAATAATCAATTAAACTTCTTTTTTCCTAGTTTGCTTACCAGAAGGTGATATCGTGTTTTTCCCGTCAACTCAATCTCACCGTCATATAAATTTAAGTGAATCCCCTTGACAGCCGGCTCATCAATCTCATTTCGCATCATAGCTCTTTTCAATTCGCATCATAGCTCTTTCAATTCGCATCATAGCTCTTTTATTTCGCATCATAGCTCTTTTCACATCACATCTCTTTTTTTTTTCATATCGCATCAAAGCTCTTTTCATTTCATTTCTTTCTCATATCGCATCAAAGCTCTTTTCATTTCATTTCTTTCTCATATCGCATCAAAGCTCTTTTCAACACGTCAAGGGGTATTCACGCCACAATTATATTCAATTTCCACCACTCCCTCATTTCCACATATCACCATTCTTGTAAGCAACTAGTAACGTAAAACAATATATCATTACATTCTCATTTTCAGACACCCACAACACATCAAACAACAAACATAATATTTCAACGTATTTCCTCATTCCACGTACACAATATCGACAATCAAATCAAATCATTCGTCACTTATATACTTTCAGACAAATCAATTGCAACATTAACCACAAATTCATATAACAATAAAACCACAAATATAGAAAGCATATATAGATAATACTAATTATTTACTTACCTCAACCTCACAACGTTTCCTTCTACTCAATCGCTAATTGTCAGCCCTTTCACCTCACCCCCGTATCCTATAATGAGTTATAGTACACACCATTAATATATCGAGAATATTGTAACTCCTTTTAAATACAATATTAAATATTATTCGTACAATTTTTAATAATTCTTTAATATTCCACTTCTATCGAAATATAAATCTTCATTCTAGTTCTTCTCAATAACTCGATACTATAGGCTTCATAAAAATATTTATAATTTATCAAGTGATTCATAGGAATTTGTTTAACTAAACCCCTTATACATTTATAACTATCATTTTTAATAACATCCTTAAATTAAATTATCATTAAAACCTCATTCTTCCTCTTTAACAATATATTATTTCTTAAGTATAGTTTTCGGAATATTCCTACGGATTTCTTATCAATTTCTCGTTATTATATAATTTAATTAAATAAAAATACGTAAAATTGCGTATTTAGTTAACAATTCCGATGGAATTATATAAATTTGCTACAGCAACATTCGAATCTAATAAATTTAATAATCTAATCAACCAACGACATCATTTTTATATACGATTCTATATTTAATTAGACACTATTTTAAATAGCCAAACCCGTAAAATATTCCGATTAAATAGTACATCGCTTAATATAAACAACATTTAGTAAATAAACTATTTAAATAATATAATTATATAAATTAATAAAATTTAAAATGATAAAATCGTACCTCTGTTTCTTTCTTTCCTGCGCAAGAGCAAGCCTCACTTTTTATGTGTGTGTGTTATGCATGTGTGTATATAATATGCTTGTGTGTGTATTTAAGGGAAAGAGAGGAGAGTGAGGCGGTGGGGGTGATGGCCCACCAAGCCCACTCTCAACTCTCTCTCTCTCTCTTTCATATATATATATATATATATATATACATATATATGTTATTATTACCTGCTAATATATATATATATATATTTACATATATATATATATGTATAATATTGTTATTATTTTATTTATTTAATTAAGTCTTTTATCAAAATACCCATCACGTCCCTCCTAAATTTCTTAATTAATATAATTTGCTCTCAAATATTATAACGAGCTCCAATTTCATCCGTTCAAGTTTTATTATATTCCAATTATGGAGCACAATTTATTTACTAATTAACCAACTTTCATAATAATTTACCAATTAATCCCCCAATTATATATTATAATTTTTGGGCCGTTACAATTCTCCCCTCCTAATAAAAATTTCGTCCTCGAAATTTAACTAATTATCGGCTCCGACAATAAATATGGGTATTTTTCTCTCATGTCCTCTCCATCATTCAACAAACTGTTGCACAACGGGGTTCATTTTTGGTTGTGAGGCATTTCTATTTTGGGATTCTAACCCCTAATGTTCTGATCCTGAATCATGACCATGCACAGACTCTAATGACTCAGTTGGGCCAGCAGCGTTTTCCCTTGACGCTTCCATCCTATAAAAAATATGCACATGTGAGTAGATTCCTAATATATACACCTTACGTATAAAATAACATTTCATCTACTATCCCAAGGAAATCTAATCCCCGCTCTGATACCACCAAATGTAGCATCCCCTACGCTACAAGGGCTATATCTTCCCTAAACGTCTTAGTTAAGGTAATCCCTGTGTTTATATATATAAATGCACATAATAATTTAATCCATGTGTATACGTAACCCCAACGTCATAATAGGTATTATCAACCCACAACATCATATATACAAATCAAAGACCTCGAGTAGCCCACCACAGTTAATCTCCATTCCTACATTCTCTTTATACAAACAAAATAAGATTCGTACTCTAGCTGACAAAAAGGAGAAACAGCATACTGGCCCGACCTGACTAAGTATAGTGCGTAGACCTATTCTTCAACAGTCAGATACCTCAAAGTCTACTCCTGAAAGAAAATGTCAACAGAGGGATGAGCCTGCCACTCAGTAAGTAAATAATCAGCCCTATCTATATATGTACATCAAACATAGCCCAAACATGACAAGTAGGCAACATGCATGGATTACAGTCAATTTAACTCCAACATAATCAACTGTAGTACACCACATAGCTATCTCACAATAAAATAATCAATTAAACTTCTTTTTTCCTAGTTTGCTTACCAGAAGGTGATATCGTGTTTTTCCCGTCAACTCAATCTCACCGTCATATAAATTTAAGTGAATCCCCTTGACAGCCGGCTCATCAATCTCATTTCGCATCATAGCTCTTTTCAATTCGCATCATAGCTCTTTCAATTCGCATCATAGCTCTTTTATTTCGCATCATAGCTCTTTTCACATCACATCTCTTTTTTTTTTCATATCGCATCAAAGCTCTTTTCATTTCATTTCTTTCTCATATCGCATCAAAGCTCTTTTCATTTCATTTCTTTCTCATATCGCATCAAAGCTCTTTTCAACACGTCAAGGGGTATTCACGCCACAATTATATTCAATTTCCACCACTCCCTCATTTCCACATATCACCATTCTTGTAAGCAACTAGTAACGTAAAACAATATATCATTACATTCTCATTTTCAGACACCCACAACACATCAAACAACAAACATAATATTTCAACGTATTTCCTCATTCCACGTACACAATATCGACAATCAAATCAAATCATTCGTCACTTATATACTTTCAGACAAATCAATTGCAACATTAACCACAAATTCATATAACAATAAAACCACAAATATAGAAAGCATATATAGATAATACTAATTATTTACTTACCTCAACCTCACAACGTTTCCTTACTCAATCGCTAATTGTCAGCCCTTTCACCTCACCCCCGTATCCTATAATGAGTTATACTACACACCATTAATATATCGAGAATATTGTAACTCCTTTTAAATACAATATTAAATATTATTCGTACAATTTTTAATAATTCTTTAATATTCCACTTCTATCGAAATATAAATCTTCATTCTAGTTCTTCTCAATAACTCGATACTATAGGCTTCATAAAAATATTTATAATTTATCAAGTGATTCATAGGAATTTGTTTAACTAAACCCCTTATACATTTATAACTATCATTTTTAATAACATCCTTAAATTAAATTATCATTAAAACCTCATTCTTCCTCTTTAACAATATATTATTTCTTAAGTATAGTTTTCGGAATATTCCTACGGATTTCTTATCAATTTCTCGTTATTATATAATTTAATTAAATAAAAATACGTAAAATTGCGTATTTAGTTAACAATTCCGATGGAATTATATAAATTTGCTACAGCAACATTCGAATCTAATAAATTTAATAATCTAATCAACCAACGACATCATTTTTATATACGATTCTATATTTAATTAGACACTATTTTAAATAGCCAAACCCGTAAAATATTCCGATTAAATAGTACATCGCTTAATATAAACAACATTTAGTAAATAAACTATTTAAATAATATAATTATATAAATTAATAAAATTTAAAATGATAAAATCGTACCTCTGTTTCTTTCTTTCCTGCGCAAGAGCAAGCCTCACTTTTTATGTGTGTGTGTTATGCATGTGTGTATATAATATGCTTGTGTGTGTATTTAAGGGAAAGAGAGGAGAGTGAGGCGGTGGGGGTGATGGCCCACCAAGCCCACTCTCAACTCTCTCTCTCTCTCTTTCATATATATATATATATATACATATATATGTTATTATTACCTACTAATATATATATATATATATTTACATATATATATATGTATAATATTGTTATTATTTTATTTATTTAATTAAGTCTTTTATCAAAATACCCATCACGTCCCTCCTAAATTTCTTAATTAATATAATTTGCTCTCAAATATTATAACGAGCTCCAATTTCATCCGTTCAAGTTTTATTATATTCCAATTATGGAGCACAATTTATTTACTAATTAACCAACTTTCATAATAATTTACCAATTAATCCCCCAATTATATATTATAATTTTTGGGCCGTTACATAGGTCTAGACCAACTTTTGGTCATGTTTCGTGAAATTCTACGAACGTTCAAAATTTAGCTAGTTTGCCCAATTTTATTAAAGAAAGTTTTTTTCCTTTTGATACTAACTTGTACTTATATTTACGCTTAGTAAATTACCATACAAATGCATGGATGTAGACCACTGTTTGGGTCAAGTTTCGTGAAATTCTGGCAACGTTCAAAATTTAGTTGTTTTGTAAAGTTTTATTAAAGAAAGTATGTTTCCCTTTCATACTAACTTCTAGTTATATTTACGCTTAGTAAATTTACCACACAAATGCAATAATGTAGACCAACATTTAGGTTAACTTTAGTGGAATTCTGGCAACGTTCAAAGGTATTTTGCACGGTTTTATTAACGAAAGTTTATTTCCTTTTCATAATTACTTGTAGTTAGTATAACGCTTATAAAATTTACCACACAAATGAATGGGTCTAGACCAACGTTTGGGTCAAGTTTTGTGAAATTCTTACAACGTTCCAAATTTAGCTGTTTTGCATGGTTTATTAAAGAATGTTCGTTTTTCTTTCATACTAACCTGTAATTATCATTACATTT
Source organism: Sesamum indicum (assembly GCF_026168435.1). NCBI lineage: Eukaryota > Viridiplantae > Streptophyta > Magnoliopsida > Lamiales > Pedaliaceae > Sesamum > Sesamum indicum. The sequence goes on along the minus strand of NC_142662.1, from coordinate 13,619,664 downwards.
AGCAAATTTACCACACAAATGCATAGATTTAGAACAACGTTTGTGTCAAGTTTCGTGGAATTCTGACAATGTTAAAAATTTCGCTATTTGCACAGTTTATTAAAGCAATGTTTGTTTCCCTTTCATAATAACTTTTAGTTATTATTATGCTTAGCAAATTTACGATGCAAAATGCATGGGTCTAGACCTGTGTTTGGGTCAAGTTTCGTAGAATTCTGATAACATTCAAAATTTAGCTATTTTGTACTGTTTTATTAAATAAAATTCGTTTCCCTTTCATACTAACTTGCACTTAAAATTACGCTTAGCAAATTTACCACACAAATATATGGGTCTAAACCACCGTTTGGGTCAATTTTTGAGGAATTCTAACAACTTTCCAAATTTAGCTGTTTTGCACGATTTTACAAAAGAAAGTTTGTTTCCCTATCATACTAAATTTACCACACAAATGCATTAGTCTAGAAATACATTTGGGCCAAGTTTCATGGAATTCTAACAACGTTCAAAATTTAGCTGTTTTGCACGGTTTTACTAAAGAATGTTCGTTTCTCTTTCATACTAACTTGAGTCATTGTTATGTTTAGCAAACTTACCACACAAATGCATGGGTCTAGACCAACGTTTGGGTCAAGTATCGTGGAATTCTAACAACGTTCTAAATTTAGTTGTTTTGCACGGTTTTATTAAAAAAAGTTTGTTTCTCTTTCTTACTAACTTGTAGTTATTATTAAGCTTAGCAAATTTACTACACAAATGTAGCGCCTTTCTTTAATGTCTTTAGCTAGACATTATTGTGCCTCAACTTGAATAAGTTGGGCACTTTAAATCCACTCCTTTTCCGTCGTAGTGCACCTAAAGATGGTGTGGACCGAGGAAAACTTTGAGGTTCATGATAGAATTCTTTCTCGAACTTATATTATCGTGAAATGCTTTGTTCTTATAAGTTCTCGGATTAGAGACCTTGAGGAACTTTGCGTAGTGAGGTACTCTTTTGATTGTATCGACTAATGGAATGTTTTCCACCACTTTACTAACAATTTCAAGTGTTCCATTCGTTTCCTGTTCTTCCTTTTTAGCAAATCTTTCCGGTAATGGAGGTTTGCCCATCAATGCCTTGTGATGTTCACTGTCGGTTGTTTTGGACTTGTTGGTCTGCTTTTGAGAAATTTTTATCTTTTGATCTGGTTCACCTTGCTGGACATGCGCATGCTTGGTATCATTTTCGTCCATGTTTGGTTGCAACTCTTTTCACTGCAAAGGACAAAAACACCAGCATTTTGTTTGGGGTCAACAACTAACTGGGAAGGTAATTTACCTTGGGATTCCAATTTACTAACAGATGACGCCAGTTGACTGATTTGAGATTCCAGATTTTGAATGCTCGTCTTGGTTTGCTGTTGAAACTGTTGTTGGAACTGTTGTGTTTGTTGTTGGAATTGTCGTGTATTGGTCACTAGTACTTTTATCATGTTTTTGAGAGATGGACCAGGTGTGGGATTAGGCGGACGAGGTGGTGGCCAGTTTTGAGATTGCGAAACGTAGCTAAGACTACATGTTGAAATGAGGATCATATCCTCTTTGTGGTGGTCCAAAAAGTCTTCTAACAACATTGGCATGCTCGATGGTTTCTTCTTGAAGCATAGGGCACAAATTGGTGGGATGTGCCATAGAATTACATATTCGACAAGCCTTCATTTGTTGGAATTCTTCTTCGACAACTCTTTCAACAAGGGACAAAAGTTTATCTAAACGATCATGAATGGAAGATATATTTATCTCATTCACCGGAGGATTGCCGTATCTAGTCCCAAATTATTAAATATTGGCCCACATGATTACAATTGGGTTGTTTGCTATGGTTCACTCCAAGTGTCCAATATCTCTTGTGCTAACTTTGGCTCAGAAGAAGTGGGTATCCTTTCAACTTGTTGCTTGGTTTCCTTTCGAAATCTCTGTCCAGTCTTCTCAATCTTAAATCAGATTCAAGTTCACCTGTATGAGAAGATTATAGTATTAAACCAAGAAACAAAAAAAAATCAAGTAACAAAATTAAAGAAATCTACTTGAAAATGCCAGTCCCCAGCAATGGCGCCATAATTTGATGGGTATCGAGACCACAAAAAATAAGTCCTACAACACTTGTGAAAGTGGGAGTAGGGTCAATTCCACAGAGACTCGCTTTAAGTTGATTTCTTTGAGGAAAAAGAAAATGATGGGGGAGATTGATGATAAAAAGAAATAATTGAAAACTAAATAAACTAGAAAATAATTGAAATTACCTATTGAAGATACGAGAGAGATTTTCCGGTTAAGACCAGGATCATGCTTGATTCTTGTGAGTTGATCATCGATGGAAAAATAACACATGTATAAACGAATAAATCAGTTATGGTTGTTGGTACGACCTAACACCTCACCTTTCCTTACCTTTTCGTCAGCCAAGGTACGACCGTTGGTTAGATCCCTAATTCACAGACAACCTTGGGAACGTCCACAAGATTTAATTTATTAACAGTATTAAAAATTAGAAAGGCCTGATTCTAATCAACAAACTCCTATGAGGATAACTCGTTTAAACTAGATCATACATTCTCCATAACATAATTAATTACTATGACATAATTAATGATGCTACGTTGCCACTAAGCATTGAACTAAATAAACAATTACACGGAGTTATATAGTCCAATTAGCTAAGCAAACCTTCTTGATAATGAACAACTGGCCATGTCATTCAAAAATCATAAGTTTGTAATAAAAAGCACAAAGAATAGCATGAATATTCATTTAACAAGTGTAAAAATAGCAAATTAGATCTCACAACCTATTACGAATCAAGCAACACCATACCTTAACCAGAAAATTAGGAAGTTAGCTAGACATGTTAATGGAAGAACACACTAAAAACTGGAATTCCATTAACTCCGGTTATAAAATAGAGAGAGAGGATGAGAGAAGCTATAATAAAGTATTCTATTGAGTTCCAACCCCCTCCAAACGAGGAGAACCCCCCTATTTATAACAAAAGTCTCCTACGAATCTAGACGTAGAGGAGGGGATAAATACATAATTAATTCTAAAGAGGTAAATAAATCACAAATAACATGTTTTAAGGAATCATTTCCAAATCCAAGCACATAATTCCTTTTTCTCTTGTGGAAATCACTCATTTTCCTTCCTTCACCCGAATTGACCACTCCACTGAGCGTGGGCACGTTTAGTCGATCCTGCAAAAATTGCCTTGTAATCTCTTTTTTCTTTTTTTATGCCTTCAATTCCGATTTTAGCTTGACTTTTGCCATCTTTATCTCATATCTTCCCTTTTTTGGATGAATATGTAATAAATTCACATGATTAGGAATGTTTTGGCTTAAAAAGAAAGATTAAATTGCTATAAAATCATGACAATTGCAGAGTTATCAGCGACACAAATAGGTAGATTGACTGGGGATTTTTTGGGATATGGAGATGGACAAGATGGGAAGAGCATAGGGTCGTCGCTATGTATTCGAGTCGCAATCAACATCAACAATCCACTAAAAAAGGCACCCAAAAATTTCACTATGACGGGCAACGAGCTTATAGTTCACTTCATGTCCGAACAACTCCGAAAATTTTGCTACCTATGCGGGAAGCTTGATCACATAGAAAAATATTGTGATACTCGATTTGACGAGGGCTTCACGGATCCATGAGCAAGTACACCATACGACCCATGGCTGAGAGCACCTATGCCTCCACGAAACTGTTCATAGACCAGGCGGCATGCAAATTCAACCATGGCAGGAAACCAGTCGAAACGCGAAGCAAGTACTAGACGAAGAGCAGCTATCTTCGATGACTTTAGGTTAACTAGAATTCATGTTGACACCACAACCAGGAAGAGGGAACTAGGCGTCTCAATTATTGAGCCAAAATTGGAAGCATTACACGCCCTTAAACGATGGCTACAGTTAGATGGAGAAAAATTAGAATTGATATCGACAGAGACTACCACTCACTCCTCCAGGACGCTATGAAGATCCTAGCATGGAATTGTCAAGGGCTGGAACCCCTTTGGACAGTTCGCACTCTATTGGAGCAAATTAAGCTCTGTAGTCCCGACTTGGTTTCTTTCATCAAAACCAAGTGTAAGTCAAGGAGAGTGGATCGACCGAAAGGATGTAGAGCGCATCCTATCAATAGTGCTGAACAAGAATTCCTCTATAATGAGATGGTATGGCATTTTGAGAGGAAGGGTCACATCACGGTTCATAGCACGTATGACTTGGCTATTAGCCAAGTGGTCGTAGCTTCTTCATCAAGGGGAGGGAGGATTGAACATTCTTGTTGAAATGCAGAGTGCTTCCTTAAGTAAGGATGTTTGCATAGAGATACGCCTAAAAAGCACTGCCAACAGGGTTAAATTTATGTCACAAAGGTATCAGGAGAAAGTAATTGTGCTTTTTGTTTCTGAGAACAAAAGGATGCTTCGTACACACTATTTACTTGCACTTTCACAAAGCTGGTGTGGGCTCTCACTAAGCTCCGTGGGATGAATATTCTACAGTAGGCTATCGAGGGACCGGATTAGTTATGTGATGCTTGAAGGGCAATTGATCACGATAGAAATAAGCTTGTATTCATGAAGGAAAGGGGTTTTGTGAACCACAATACATTCATTCACATTCTGATACATATATTACATTACCAAAAAATCTTATTGTTTTGATCAATATTAGGCCAACTAATGCACCTAGTTCTTTTTGAAAAATTAAGAACTTTGACTAATCAAATTTGTTTTAAAACTAGAAACTTTGAACATATAGTGTTTTTACATGTGTAAAACTTCAATTTTAAGGATTACATTTGATATTGAAAATGGTATCAATTAAATTAAGAAGTGAATTTACACTGACAAAATCCAACTATTTCCTCATCAATTAAGAACATTATTATAAATCTTTTCAAAAATAAAATTATAGAAAATGATCCAATGATAAAAATATATAATAAAATTGTGAACACAACAATTTTTATAGCTCACAACAATTCATGTGATGCTTTTTAGTTAATCAAAAGTATCAAGATTCAGTAAGAAACTACAGATGGTATCCACAAAAGATTCCCATTGCAGCATATTGCCTTAGATTGTCAAAATGCCGTCAAAAGCATATGAATAACTATTCTTTCCCAAGATGCATCAGGTTTAACTCGAAAACTTTCTACCATCAAGAAATATTCTAACTTCCAAACTCCAAAGGAATGGCAATCATGAGTTCCTTTTGACAGCTGATAAGCATCTGTTCATGCACATTGCATTCCATATAACTACTACTTACCCGCAAATTGTTGTAAACCCTTCAAATCAGTTGCGTTCTCTTTCAGGGCATAGATCTACTTCCTATCAAAAGTTCAAATCAAGAGCTGAAATAGATATAATTGTTGCTGAATGAGACCCCAAATGAAACTAAGAGACTTAGCAGATACTCCACAAAATGCAGCGATTGTGAACCTTCGACAAAATAGTGGCAGAATCCTATTCCATTTGTTGTCTCATGTTCGAGGACTTAAACATAGTAGTTGCAGAGAACTAATCACATTTGAAGTACCACAGGATAAGTTTTTGGATTTGAAAGATTAACCGCTTGAAGCACTTGTTTCTCTGGTCATATGAGTGCAAGGATAAAAAGTATTTGTAGAACTATGTCCTAAGAAGTAAAGAGTATATTCAATTTGAATAGTCGATTGTAATATTATTGCTTAAAATGCCCGTAATACACGTAATCACCATATAAATATGAGATGGATTTTGCCTAACGTAACTTTTCTTAGCTGCTCCAGGTTTATGCCATCCACAATTCCAGTAATTGTTCGATCCTGAAATATATATGACTTTGAATTATCACTTTCAAGGTTGTGTTTTGTAAAAAGCCCGCAGAAAGAAAAAAACTTTGCTCTATATCAATATCTACATCCTAACTACCGACATGATTCTTTGCAGAACACACAGCACCTGTTCAACAATAGCAAATCGAACAAACAAGAAAGAAAAAGGAGCTGAATATTAACATGATGCAACTTCTATGTTGGTTGTCTGAAGTTTTCCGAGTTCATCAATGTAAAAAAATTTACTATAATGAAAAAACTGCTCACAAAATGAAATGCAAACTCTTGTTTATGGGAAGTAATCATAGTCGTTTAGGTACACTTCGATTATTCATGTAAAAATTTCCTAAACATCCAATTGCTCTGCATATCCCTGAATGTTTGGGAAAAAAAAATCAAAGTGCAATTTGTCCTACGAAGCCTCTATTATAATATTTTAAGATTACCCTTTCTAAAAACACACAGAAACAACGTTTTCATTGATTGATCAGATATCTAAGAGCTAATGCATAAGAAAATATTGAATATGTTCAAGTTACATAGAACTGCATGAACAATCAATTTAACTACTTTATTTAAAAGAGGGTAGATTAGCATAATACTGGAAGTATAAGACAAACCGCATCATAGATTGCCCTTTCATTTAACCAAAATGTCAAGGTAGGCATCACCAATCATCCTGAAAAATTTTCAGCAAAAAGAGACCGAAGAATGTTATGAATTCCATTGAGTTCCTTTAGTTGATTCAACAGCTTTTTAAAGTACTTAGAGAAAGCACGAATAAAGTATTATGAGGTAATTGATAAAAAGAAAGGGTAAGACATTGGGTAAACAAGTAAGCAGCTCAAACTCGCACTAGTGGCAAATGGTGACTTAAGATTTACGCAACATACTTACCTGATCTAGATCTATTACAACTCAAAGATTAAGGAGCAACACCGGGAACTTCTCCTTCTGTTTATCAGGAGTTCTCTATATTAGACAGAGGGGATGCAGTGATTATATAGCAGCATAAGATGAATTAAGTTCTATTATTTCCAGAGGAAATCCAAAAAAGGAATGGTTACAATTAATGAAACTAGCTAAATCTATTTAGTAATAAAAAAGCTACTTGAAGCATGTTGCCTCGTGAAAAGAACTCAGAAATCATTGCCAAAATCATATATCTGTAACACAAAAGGTTAATGGCCCAGTGGTCCCATTTAGTATCCCTCTTCCAGGAGTGAGCATATAAAGATAATGGAACTAAAACTCAAGGAGAAAGCCACAAGGAGGTGTTGAATAAAATTCCATGCAAAAACTTCACTTTAGCAGATAATTCATGCATGTACAAGCTGTTTGGACAACAAAACAATAGAACTAAACTTGTCTAGTGAATTACTCAAGATATGTTTTTACCTGTTTTTCTTAAATTTCACCTTATTATGATATCCACTATCGCTATTTCTCAAACCTGAAACCTATAACTACATACAGTTAAGTCAATAAAACAATCTAACTCATTTCCACTTAAAGCAGCAACAAGGTTGGAAGCTTGAAATCAGTATTATTTGAACTTGTTCCTGAAATAATGTTTTCCTCCCATCCCTCTCGGTCGGGGAACAAAGTGGTTAGCATCATTTGAATTGACTGTAAGTTGAATTCAAATGATTCATATACTACTTAAATGATTTTAGGCCATTACAGCTCCACATTGGCAGAAAGCAACACGGCGATGTGGTATCTGAATAGTGCTTTGGTTTTTACAGACAGTACAAATGGATTCCCAATACCATCAAGTATTACGTGAATAACTATATAGGTCTCCCCAATATTGTTTTCTATAGAATGTGGCGGCTCTACATCAAACCATCGTTTCTTTCTTCAATAACTACCTTTTTGTCCATTTCAGTATAGGTGGAAACTCAAGCTTAGAATAGACTAAAAGTCATTAATCAGAATAAATAAATAGAACATTGTCAACACTGTAATTAAAGGGGATGTTACAAAATAGACAGCGCTGATGAAAAGATTACCATATCAATTTTCTTTTGGTCCTTATCCCTGATGACTAAGTCCTTGTAGATAAACGATTATTTCCAGTGATTACATTATCCTTCTGGTCCTTATCTTAGCTTGAAGTCTAAGAGATTTGCTCGAGCACATCTTTCATAGAACCAGCATTCAACACACACAATTTTGCTTTATCTGTATGCCCATGGAATATGCTAACCTCAGAATAACAGTTACTTCTGCCCCCTGGTTCACAATATCCAAACGCGAGATCTACTTTTTCAGAACCCATCAATGAAACAGAATTTAAACTGAACTCACCACCTGATATTCTAGCTGATGCTTTATTATTCTTCTCTTTCATTTTCAAATTGCTCAGTGAAGGTGTCGTTACTCTATCCTCAGTATGAGTTAGGATTTCCTCTGGTAAGCTCATACTTTTGCCAAAATTAGCATTTGTGGAGTCTTTTCTGTGCACCTTTAGATTATTAGTCAGTATGCTCTTGCTCCTATTGTAAAAATGACATGCAGACAGGATTCCTCCATTATCAGGACATTGGGAATCATCATTCTTATAATTAACAGCTGAAATTTTAACATTGCGTCCGGAAAATCAGCCTGTCACTAACTACATGATATTTTTCACACAAGTCAGAGGTATGTTACTGGCTATGTGATATTCAACAATGCGTCTAGCAGAATAAGATTCCTTTTGAAGAAGCTCAGAGGTAATGCAAGTCATATTTATATTCTCTGCGTCACTAATTTCACTATCAGATTTTTGGGGCAATGATCACGTAAAGATTTAGCTTTCTTGCTCTACTTAAGAAGTTCAACTCCACTAGAGGGAGATTCTTCACGCAAGAAGTTTTCATCATACTCCTTCCAATATAATGGAAAGCCACAATTAAAATGGTTGCATACCTGTTCAAGTAATGAATAACATTAATCGTATAAAAATTATTCAACTAATGCTCAACTGTATAAAAGAAATGCCATTCAGAATAAGAATGTTATGAAGTTGGAATTGTGTTCCAGCATGTCAGCATAATGAGAAGTATGACTCAACACATTCACAAATGGAGAGAATGGGCTTCAACCTTTAATTCCATGTTGAGCTTTTAGCATCTAACATATCAGTAGCTAGGGCTGGCTATAACTGGTAGCAAAATACTTCCTGAATTCACGTTCATCTTTGCATTTGAAATTCTTCCTTATGCCTATACCGCATTTAAAAGAAAGGTAAGATACACCAGTTATTGGGCGAGGTGATTGTTGAGTGTAGTAGATTTTCCAAACTGAATCTAACAAAACATTATGTGTCCAATTGTTTGTTATGCTATCAACCTTAATATCAGTCATGTAAGCATCTCCTTTAATGAACAATTATTAGAAGGAACCAGTCAAACTAGAACTTAAGTTTATCATGAAGAAGGATAGCTATCTTACTTCAACAATTAAGACAACTTATTCTGTGCATAACAGCCAACCTATTAGTAATCCTTTTACCACATCTAGGTTTGTCAACTTAAGCAACTTCATATTTATAATATTAGGATTTAAAGAAGTTTCTACTTTATTACTTTGCATTAAAAATCCAGCAAAGACTTCTGACCTGGTAATTTTGTATTAAATCTGCTGAACGCTCACAAATTTATGGCCTAATGGAAAAATTTCTCATTCAAACAATATTTTCTTGATTTCCTAATTATACTCATAAAAATCAAACCAATTTATTAATTTTGAAAAACCAACAAACCCTTTTCATAAAGTAATCCTTTTACACTAAATCTACTATAATGGCATACAATTGTTTCATAAACTTGACAAGATTGATACACACTCAATAAGCATTCAATGTTAAAATCAAGGAGGCAATTTAGTAAAGTGTCAAAATCATACAGGGAGATGTCTAACTCTAAGTTGTTACAATTGACATGTTAGCAAAAACATTGAATCAAATACCATTTTGCACTTGTAATAGCATGCTAAATAGGAGTTAGAGGTTGTCCCATAAGAAAACTGGAGAAAATTAGAAAACTGGACCATGATGACATCTTATAGGAGAAAGAGTTGTTAAGTCATAACTTAGTTTTGAAAGTAAATGGAACTAATTAGTTTTCTCACCAAAAATCCAAGACCAAAACAATGTTCAATTATGTTCATGGAATAAAAATCTTTACATAATCGGATAATATACAGAAAAATCATTTCTATGGTTGACTACATATGAGAACTTCTCCGAAGATCATTTCTATGGAATTGCAAGGTAGACACTTTCATTTTAAATTAGTTTTGGAAATAATCAAAATAAAACCAAACATTTCCTAAACTTTCTCAAACATTTTCCATCTTTTAGAACCTCTTCCTAAAAAATATTATAAAACCTTCTAATCAGCAGTACAACACATATATATATTCCATATATTGTGTTTTTATAAATATCTTCACACATTTATATTTACATTTTCAAATCATTAACAGCTTAGAGTGACACCACAAGCCAATTAAAACTAGTTTCCAACACAAATCTAAACAATTCTAGGCGTACAGTCAATAATATATATACTAAACATCTATCACACCATCTAAAACACAACTTTCCAACTAGCATAAAGTAATTCCAAACATAATGATAGGACTTTTGTGCATGATTACATTACCATAAGGTTTAGAGGAAAATAGCTTCACTCTTTATCCAATTGAAAGAAAACAATCTAGACTTGATTGAAATAACAATAACTCAAGGAAAGGTAGTAATTTATCCCATCAGTGAACGAGAAAAACATACTTAAAAGGGCATGAGAAGCATGTTTGAGAACTTACATCAGTTGAAAACCCATATTCTAGAGTGTGGAGTGTTTATGAGGCCATCAAGGATAATGCATATTCCATTAGTAGTCTCAAGAGTAGATGAAAGGACTCGCATGGCTTGTTTCCTATAGCACGAATTAGATGAAAGGCTTGTGAGAGAAAAACATTTACATCTCAATTTTTTTTATAAATTTGAGCTCAAAAACAAGAAGATAGAGTCAATTTGCAGATAAATGGCTGATTGCCACAAAACTAATCAAATATGGATCATGCAATATACTCATAATCACCGTAGAACTATCAATCCTGAAAACATGGAAGCCAAACAAAATTTGTAAAGTATACATCTTGATAGTTATATCATTAACTAGAAAACCAATCTACATTAATATACTCCAATACACAAATGCACAAACATAAATAAACGTTTACCGAATAAGCAACTAGGCATAGACTTGAAAAGACCACTTCATATACGCAATTTGTCACATGAATTAAAACTACTAGCTTCATCATCATTTTTGTTACTTTTGCCCAGAAATCTATTTCTTCATAGGGTGATGAAGTTGACAAGGGTACAGCTGTAATGGGATGAACGTGGATAAAAGATCATATATACGCCAAAGATCAATCCCAGTACCTCAACTTAATAAATCAATGATTTCACAAAAGGGTTGTTCAGAAAATATTTTACAAGATTGATGGTAAAAAGAAAAACAAATACTAATCTTAAGCAAAGAAGAATTCTTTTACTCTACCGAAATGAGTACATGTGCCTTCGCACATTCTTCCCAGTTTAACCCAACTATTTCCCGACTACCAAACAAAAGCATTTCAAAGGCTAAATACAAAATTCAACCTATTGTCGACAAACCACAAAGAAGCAACTTACTCTCGAGACGTAAACCCCGCAATTCCGAGCTGTGTCCCTTGGAAGTCATGTTCAATCTTAACCAACCACCAATCCGCCAAACACACCATGAATTTCCCAGAAAAAGTTCAACAATGAAAGACATGAAAGATATTGATGGGTGTCTATCCAAAATAGGCACGAAATGCCTAAAATGCTCTTAATGAAGGGCATTCCGGTCTTTGCACACCCTAAATCCGCGCCCTTTAATCAGGCGGGTAAGGAAGATCTTTATTCAGATCCGAATACCCATTAGAAGACCCGAACAACGAATACCGTTCGATCAAGGACGAGGGCTCACCGGATAAATCCACGTGGCCCTTTCAATAGTATCCACCTAAGCCCTATAAATACCCCAAGATGCCATATTTCGACGTAATTAATTTTGAGTGTTTTCGATCTGAACCTTTGATCACATCATTTCACCTCAATCTACCTAACTTGAGCGTCAGAGGACCGTTATCGGGGACGTGCCCGATGAGCTCACCACTTTTATTTTATTCTCAGGAAACCAACATTTGATCTTGGAGGGGTTAACTATCTGTGAGGAGATTGGTCTTCCTGGCCGTTGAATTCGTTCAAGATCAGTTGGCGTCATCTGTGGGAATCCCTGAGGATCGCCAGCCAGCATGGAAGGTTCATCAAGGAGAAATGCAGTGGAAGAAGAGACTCTCAGGAGAAGAGAAGGATCAATGGTGCAAATGACAAGGGACGAGTTTCAGAGAATGATAGAGGAAGCGAGCAGGAATGCAATAGTAGCGTATGAGAGAAGGATTGCGACCCCTATGTTGTAGGAGACAGTGAAGAGGCAATTGTTCGAAAGCAGAGAGCTTCGATGGGTATCTGGGGAAGCAAGTCAGCAGGAGTATTGAAGTCGAAGACAGGTGCCATCAGAAGCGGGCTCCAGCAGCCAGATTCGAGCCAAAGCAAGAGAGCCGGTGATATCCCAAGCTGAGGTTGAGAGTGTTCGAAAACAGATAAAGCTTCTGGGTAAATAGATTGATGAATTGAAGAAGCGAGAAGAGATAGTTACACATAACAAAAATTCTCCATTCAGCAATTATATATTGACTCATGTGGTAGAACCAGGGTTTAGAGTACTCGACTTACAAAAATATGATGGAATGAAGGATCCTCGCGAGGACATAGCTGCGTTTGAACTGGTGATGAATTTATACGGGCAATCGGCTCCTATTATGGCTAAATTATTTGTTACTACTCTTGCAGGGAAGGGACAGGAGTGGTTTACTAGCTTGCCCCGTGGGAGTTTTAGGTCGTACGAGCAGCTTATCCAAAAATTCTTTTTCCATTTTTTCAGTAAGAAGAAGCAAAAGAGGTCGGTTACATACCTGTTCAGTATACGCCAGAGGGAAGAGAAGACCTTGAAAAGCTTCATGGGGAGATTCAACAATGAAACGGTGGAGGTTTAGGATCTGCGAATCGATATAATGGTGAGTATTTTTATACATGATTGAAGAAAGGCCCATTGACCCCCTGTTAATGTACAACAGTTGATGGCTTTGGCGCAAAAATATATTGATGAAGAAGAGATGAATGCTTTAAAAGACTCTGAGCGTCGAGAGAGAGAGCAAGTATACCACCGGCCTCAAGAAGCCAGAGAACGTGGTGGAATGCGAACGAGAAATGATAAGCCAAGGGAGCCGAAATATCAGCCCAAATATCACAACTACACTCCCTTACCTGTAACACGAGAAAAAGCTTTGATGCTGGTAGAGAATGTTGATTTGCTTAAATGGCCTAGACATACCAGGTATACCTCTTCTAATAAATTTTCTAACAAGTACTGCAAGTTTCATAGCGAGAGGGGGTACGATACCGAAGAATGCTTTTAGCTGAAAGACGAAATTGAGGCTGGTAAAACAGGAATATTTCTGTGATCGAATCCCTAGTGGATGTAAGGTGGGGAGAGACAAAGTCGGAAGAAGTCGGTCAAGAAGTCAAGATCGCAATCCGGGCCCTGCTAAAATGGAAAAAGCTCTAGCAGACAGAAGTAATGCTCCCACAAAAGGAGTAATATATGCAATTGCTGGGGGCTTGAGTGCAGGCGACTCGCAGAGAACTAGGAAAAGGTGTGCGAGAACGTTGGGGTCAAGCAAAGAGAGGGAATTTGTGCTAAAAGTCGAAGAAGAAGAAGCTATTTCCTTTAATAGTTCAGACCGACCTGTGGATAGTGAAGCTATGAACGATCTGATGGTCATCAAGTGGGATATAGCGAATTTTACTGTTCATAAGGTGTTGGTCGATAGCGGGAGTTCAGCAGATATTATATTTAAGAGCGTGATTGAAAAAATGGGGCTTGAGAATGCTCATCTTGAATTGGTAAAAACTCCTGTTGTCGGATTTGGAGGAAGTGAAGTCACGTCGCTAGGTGTGATCGAATTGCCTATTTCTATGGTAGTGGAGCCAAAACGAAGAACTTTGACGGTAAAATTCTTATAATGTCATTTTGGGAAGGCCAGGATTAAATCTATTTCTAGCAGTTATCTCCACATATCATATGAAGATGAAATTCCCTAGCGAGCATGGAATTGGTGAGGTGATTTGCGACCAGAAAAAAGCATTTCAATTTCAGTGAGAGGAGAATATGGGCAAAAAAAGAGAAGAGTCGGAGAAGACGCTGAGCCCCGGCCATATGAAGCGGATCATATGGAACCTAGTGAGGAATACAAGGCAGTCCAGCTGGTGGAAGGGGATCAAAGTAAAACCACGAGAATGGATTCGAAGATGGGATAGGCGGAAGCGGCCATGGTCGAATTTTTGCTAAGGAATGTGGATATGTTCGCATGGAGCCCATCAGACTTAAAAGGCATCAACCCAGAAGTGATCGTACATAGGTTGAATGTTAATCCCACGGTACGACCAGTTCAGCAGAAGAAGAGGTCGTTTGGGATTGAGAAAAATAAAATCATACAGCAGGAGGTGAGTAAACTGCTTAAAGCCGGATATGTCTCTAAGGTTCAATATACTGAATGACTTTCTATTATGGTCCTCGTCCCTAAGGCGTCGGGAAAATGGCGTATGTGCACGGATTTTAAGGATTTGAATAAGGCCTGCCCGAAGGATCCGTACCCCCTACCTAGGAATGATGTCATGGTTGACTCAACAACAGGTTTTGAAATGTTTTCAATGATGGATGCCTATCAGGGATATCATCAGATTTATATGGCTAAGGAAGATCGTGAGAAGACATCTTTCATTACTGATGGTGGTATTTACTGTTATAACGTCATGCCTTTTGGTGTAAAGAATGCAGGTTCAACTTATCAGCAATTAGTGAACAAGATGTTTCATGAGCTGATGGGGAAAATCATGGAAGTGTACGTGGATGATATGCTGGTTAACAACAGAAGGTCATAAGATCAGCTTAAGCATCTAGAGCAGGCATTCAATACCATGAGGTCGTATGGAATGAAGCTGAACCAAGAAAAGTGTACATTTGGAGTAGGAGCTGGTAAATTGTTAGGATACATGGTCAGCAAACGAGGAATTGAAGCTAAACCAGAGAAGATTCAGGCCATTATAAGCCTGCGTTCGCCGACCACGATCAAGGAAGTGCAAAAGTTGACGGGTAAGATCGCTTTATTAAATAGATTCATTTCTCGATCTACAGATAAGAGTCTACCTTTCATTAAAATTTTGAGAAAAATAAAAAATTTTGAATAGAATGAAGAGTGCGAAAAAGCCTTGCAAGATCTCAAAGATTATTTGGTGAAGCCTCCGTTGTGTGCTAGTGCGGGAAGAAGGGGGAAATCAGAATCCCATGTATTATTTTAGTAGAATGTTGCAAGGAGCCGAATCGAGGTACTTGGAGATGGAGAAATTGGCACTCGCATTGGCTGTGACGGCAAGAATACTGCGGCCGTATTTTCAATTGCATAAGCTGGTGGTGCTCACAAACCATCCCTTGAAGCATGTAATGTCACGACCAGAAGCCTCTCGAAGGTTAATTAAGTGGGCAGTCGAGCTCGGTGAGTATGACATTGATTATCAATCCAGAACAGCACAGAAGGCACAAGTTATAGCGGACTTCGCGATAGAGCTATCTAGCGATCCCGAAGAACAGAATTGCAAATGGATGTTACACGTAGATGGATAATCGAATGCCAATAATGAAGGAGCTGGAGTATTAATCCAGGGACCTAAGGGAGTGGAGATCGAAGTCGCAGCCCGTCCGTCTTTCCCTCTCACGAACAATAAAGCTGAATACGAGGCGTTAATTCTGAAGTTAGAGCTTGCATATCAAGCTGGAGCCAGAGACCTAGAGGTTTTCACAGACTCCTAGTTGGTCGATGACTTCATACAGAGATGTTGTTAAGAGATGGATGGGTAAATCCAATAAATGCTCTATCCTGCAAGTGCCGAGGGTGGAAAATGATAAAGCAGATGCCTTATCAAAATTTGGAGCCAATTTCAGGAATAAAAAATCGGAATTTAACAACTTTAGTGCATGAAAAATTGGCTATCACAGAAAAGATGGAGGTACAAATGGTATCCGAGGTCGGGTCGTGGAAAGACGAAATAATGAGGTATCTAGAAGATGCAACATTACTAGATGATCCGATTAAAGCAAAGAGATTGAGATTTCAAGCAGCATGCTTCACCATATTATCTGGACAGTTGTATAAACGAACAGTCGATGGTCCTCTTTTGTGGATGAGGAGAGAGCTAAATACATGATGCGCGGATCCATGAAGGGAGCTGTGGGAATCACTCTGGTGCTAGATCATTAGCACAGAAAATTATACGCCAAGGATATTTTTGGCCCACGATGGCCAAAGACACGAGGGATCTAAAAAAGTGTAAGAGCTGTCAGAGATACGCATCTTTGATACATCAACCAACGACCTCCATTGAGCCGATCAAGATAGCTTGTCCTTTAGATCAATGAGGAATAGACATCGTGGGACCTTTCCCCCCTGCTCAAGTCCAAAAGAAGTTCACATTATAGTAGTAGAGATTTTCTCTAAATGGGTCGAAGCAGAGGCGTCTCGGAGAAAGAAGTTATCAATTTCATTTGGAAGAATATTATTTGTAGGTTTAGGATGCCTAGAATCCTGATTTCTGAGAATGGAACTCAATTTCAAGGGAGGAAGATCACTGAATGATGCATGGAGCTCAAGATAGCACAACATTTCACGGCAGTCGCTAATCCTCAAGTTAACGGGCAAATAAAGGTGACTAATAGAACCATCTTGCAGCACTTAAAAACACGATTGGAAAGCAAGGGGTCATGGGTTGAAGAATTGCCAGGTGTTCTTTGGGCTTAGCGCACTACACCACCAATGGCAACAGGTGAGACACCATTCTGTTTGGTTTATGAAACTGAAGCTATTATTCCTGCAGAGATCGGAGAAGTGTCCCAGCAGGTGCTATGTACGATTTGGAATCAAATCAGAGTGAACGAAGCTTCGAACTAACTGTGGTAGAGGAAAACAGAGATGCTGCATATGCTAGAATTCTACATCACAAGGGACTAATCATGAGAAATCATGATAGAAAAGTACGACCAAGGCAGTTACAGGTCGGAGATCTAGTGCTTAAGAAAGTAGAAACTTTGAGGCATGTGGGAAAACTTGATCCACCTTGGGAAGGTCCATATAAGGTGATCGAAATCAGGAAGAAAGAGATATATAGATTGCAGGATATGCAGGGTCAGAACTTACCTCGACCATGGAATATTCAGAATTTGAAGAAATTGTTTACGCATAAGTTAGAAGAGATCGCTTACTTTGTGCCTGTGAAAGGCCATCCACCTCGCCCATGATGACGGATTTCTTATTCTAGTGCCTGTGAAAGGCCATCAACCTCGCCCATGATGACGAATTTCTTATTCTGGTGCCTGTGAAAGGCCAATTACCTCGTGGAAAAAGATCGCTGACAATGTGCCTGAGAAAGGCCAATGAATTACCAAGTATAAGGAGATCGCTCGACACGGGCTGGCAAAAGATCATCCTTTAAACCCGTTAGAAACTTATGTCATTCTAGAGCCTGAAAAAGGCCTTTCATTTGTATAAAGAACGAATTCTCTCTTCTGAGCCTAAGAAAGGCCATATTTTCGTATACAATATCTTAGTATGATAATCATATCAAGTTTTATTTTCTTTATTACTGTTTTTATTTTGGTCTGGAGTAACATAATGCCAACTGAAAAAGAGGCAGTCAACCGTGCTATCTGAAAAAGATGCACTCATAATGCCAACTGAAAAAGAGGCATCCAACCGTGCGATCTGAAAAAGATGCACTCATAATGCCGACTAAAAAAGAGACGTCCAACCGTGCGATCTGAAAAAGATGCACTCGTAATGTTAATTGAAAAAGAGGCATCCAACCGTGCAATCTGAAAAAGATGCACTCATAATGCCACCTGAAAAAGAGGCATCCAACCGTGCGATCTGAAGAAGATGCACGATAATGCCAACTGAAAAGAGGCATCCAACCGTGCGATCTGAAAAAGATGCGTTTATGTATGCTAGTTGAAGAGGAAACATCTAAATATGCGAATTAAAAAAGATGCATTCTCCATAGATTGACAAATTTGAATAAGGTTACATCATGAGTCATGACTATCTCAAATCAAAAATTAAAACAGTCAAAAAGTAATACAGTTCCATGTTCGGCCCCATACTACAAAAACTGAGCATCACGTTCGATCTGATTGAGCAAAACAGAGAATTCATCATCTCCAGGAGCTTGCTCATCGGGATATGGCTCGATATTTCCATCTAAAGTAAGATCTAGTCGGTTGCGATCAAAGGATTCTGCGAAACCACCTAAAGTATCAAGCTGCATCTCACAGGTCTTGAATCCTTTGTTGAAGAAGTCATCAGATTTTATCTAAACGGCTATCTTAAAGGAGGCAGATTTCAGGAAATCGCGAGCTATGGGCACACGCGAGCTGGAGAGAATGTTTCGATGTTCCTCAAGAGTTATCCGATTAGTCTTTCCTTCATCTAAACCTTGCTCGTGGCTGATCCGAAAACCTTCTTTATGGCCCTCTACCAAACAGACTTCCCGTCCAGCCTCGATACCCTCTTTCTTGCCTTCAGATAGCGCGTCCTCTCTAGCCTTAGAGGTCTGCACAGCTTGTGCTGACAGTTGATCTTTCAACTTTTGTACTTCGGCACTTAAAGCTTGCACCTCAGCAGCATGTGTCGTTTCGATCTTCTCCTTCTCCGCCATCTAAGCCAAGAGATATCTTATCTTCTACTCAACCACCATTTGAATCCTGTGGTAGCTCGTGCATTTCATAAATAGACCCCAAAATAATCTAGCCATCTGCAAAGACGAGCAATGAGAGGATGGAAATTGAGTATATAAAGAAAGAAAAGGGTTCATTACCTGCATCAGGGTATGGGCACCATGTTCCTCTAATCGAGTAGGAGCATTCATCAATAGGGAAACCTGGTCGCAGGAAAGGATGCATGAGTCGAATAGATCCCAAGAATCTTGTCCTGGCTCATTGAAAAGGACGGAGCTATTTGCCGATATGTTCCATTTTGGGACAAGACGATCGCCCTTTAGCTCAGAAGAAAGATGATTCTTACCTTTCAGTTCCATCTTGGTTTTTTCCCAACAAGAAGCTATCCGTACGAGCCTTAAGTAGTTCTCAAGTTCCTCTTGTTCTTCAGCTCGATCAACAACTTCTTTAGCCATCCTGCTCTGCGATCTTGTTCTATGACCTCTACTGGATTTTGAAGAATTTGAAGATTTCGAGGATCCAAAAGGTTTAGCAGGGCTCTTACCTTTGCCCTTATGCTTATGATGATTCCTTTTCCTCTTTTTTGACTCTATAACCTCATCGTTCGAGCCATCTGGACCTTCATCTTGATCAACGTTTTGAACTTCACTCTGATCGTCATCGAGATTTAACTCCAGGTCCTCTGAGTTGTATTCATTTTGAAGGATAGGAAGTGGCGGAGTCTCCTTGCTATTGATCTGGATAGGGTTAGTCGGCATTGGACTCTGGCTACTACCTATTAGGCTACCCGGGATCGGCCCACGAACAGGGGAAGGGGTCGAAGAAGTGTTGACAGCGGGGACTACAGGCCCCCCTCTAGCTTTATTCTGTATTGATTGAAGTCACAGGGCAAGGCAGGAATTCATGACTATTTCGTCTGCAAAACATGGAAATTGTGTAAGCGATTAGAACACAAAGAATAATCACTTCAGCATCAGATAGAGAGGTCACCTAAAGTTTCCAGAATGTGGAGGGGTGCTGGAGATAAACGAGCAAGTCGTAGTGCCTTCTAGATTAAAAGCTTCTTCAGATCGTATTTATAAGCCGTAAGGCTATTTATTTGATCGCCTTCCTGCCCCCCTCCAATCGTTTTAGGTACAGGCTTATATTTAATCCATTCTAATCGAAGGGGCCATGCTATACCAGGGGGAGGTCGGCTAAAAATGTATTCATTGCACCACGACCCGACATTGGATTTCAATGTTTCGAGATATCTAGAGTCAAACTTAGCGGATAGATAGAAAAAGCTCTTATCTCCAGATCGCTTGGAAGTGGTGAAAGAGTATAGGGTCCAAAAATTATCAAAACTGGGTTCGAGACACAAGAATTTCATTATTACTATGAAAAGACTTATATGAGTGATAGAATTGGGTGACATCTACATGGGACAAAGGCCCAGCTTATGAAGAATGAAAACTAAAGGAGGGGCCAAAGGAAGTCACAGACCGGCATCAAAGTGCTTGAGGGAAAGGGCACAAAAACCTGACAGAGGTCGATGCATGCGATCGAAAGATCTAGGAATCATGATTTCGTAGTCATGGGGTGTGTAATAGCGCTCCCTAATCTTATGGATAGGGGACTTAACAGTGCTAAAAATGGCCTCCCAGCGGTTCTTAATCATCCTATCCTAAAAGTTTTCAAGAGTCGAAGGATTGGCATAATTCTTTGATAAATTTTGGTTTTTTGGGGTTTTCTAGCAACTCGGGGCTTCTTAATTACCCTAGGATATTCAAGAAGGGGAACATCAGCTGATTTTAGGGAGGTCGTAGACGACCCCGAACCAGAACCAGAACTAGAATTTGAACTAAAGCTAGAAGACATCGTACCTGGAAAACAGGATGGCTCGAGAAGCTGCAGATCGAAATCGAATTCGAATTCTGGATATAGGGATCGCGAGAGCTCGTAGGTGGGGCAAGCCCAATACTTTGAATGAGTATGGTATTTATAGGAATGCTACTCGGGGAACCGCGCCTCTGACAAAGGAACAGGATGATGACACGTGGACACATGTCTGGCAGGATCAACGGGCACGACCATTCTACTTCTTCACAGAGCAACTAATTGCACTTTGAATAAGTGAGGGAGTAATGATGGGTGTCTATCCAAAATAAGCACGAAATGCCTAAAATGCCCTTAATGAAGGGCATTTTGGTCTTTGCGCACCCTAAATCCGCGCCCTTTAATCAGGCGGGTCAGGAAGATCCTTATTCGGATCCGAATACACGTTAGAAGACCCGGACAACGAATACCGTCCGATCAAGGACGAGGTCTCACCGGATAAGGCCACGTGGCCCATTCAACAGTATCCACCTAAGCCTTATAAATATCCTAAGACGCCATATTTCGAGGTAATTAATTCTGAGTCTTTTTTATTTGAACCTTTGATTGCATCATTTCAGCTCAATCTACCTAACTTGTGCGTCAAAAGGTCATTGTCGAGGACGTGCCTGTGAGCTCACCGATCTTGTTTTATTCTTCAGAACCCAACATTTGATCTTGGAGGGGTTAACTATCTGTGAGGAGATCGATCTTCCTGATCGTTGAATTCGTGCAAGATCACATATAAATTAACATGTGAATATCAGTGCTACATTAAGCAAACTTAGTGTTGGTTGAAAGTACGATATTCGTGTTTTGCCATTCTAATGAACTGGATTTGAAGAAGATGCCATGGCTTAATTCCAATCGATTGAACTCTTATGACCTTTCGAGGTTGTCCAATAGGGGGGTGCGGGCTGTAATTTTTCAATTTTTAACGAAAATCAATCTTCAATACTCCACATATTTTTTTTCACTAAGTATGAGTATCTCGATTGACTGAACTGAAATGAGTATTCCATTAATATATGAACTGAATTTAATTGAATTGAAATTGAAGTTTTGGTACAAAGTGAAAATCGAATTAAAATAGTCGGTTCAATTCAGTAAAAATCAAATTTATTTTATTCGATTTAACTTAAAAAATTCAGTAGTTTTTAAGTTAAGTTAATTATATTTAAAAGTGAATAGAAATAAATTTTGTATATTATATATATTCCTTAAATAATCTATACATATAATTAAAATTATAGCATTATATATTAATTTATTTATTTTAAAAATAGGTTCAGGATGTGGGGTTTCAGTTTATTAGAAAAATATATATTGATTCAAATACTTCCAATATATTAATTTTATAATATAATGACATTTTTTTAAGATTTCTATAAAAATATTCTATTCAACCACTTCTGAAATTAATAAAAAATATTTAAGAAATTATGAGTTATTACTGGTTATTTATTAAGAAATCAAACAGAAATTAAAATTGACAATGAGATTATCTATATCTATATCGTATCTATAGTAAACCAGAAAAAACGTTGTTCATTGTACTCCTCTAAAGACCCTCAATGAATCTAAGCAAAATATAAGCACACCACCCAGAAAAAAAACGAACAAAGAGCCACTAATCAACAAGAACTCAACCCACTTTTGTTATGAATGATAGAATTAATCTATCATATAGTGGGGCAACCTAAATATTTTCTTGATGAGAGAAAGCAATAAAGACAAAGTAATATGAGAGGTGCCTAGCCTAGAGATGTATATATATGTTAGCTTGTAAAGGATATATCCATCATATTGAATACAAGCATAAAGGTCTCTTAGGTTAAAAGACACTCATGAAAAATGAGTGATTACAAACAATTGGTTTAAAAAATTCTCTATCTCAAGAGTTGTCAAGCAGCAATAAAAATTGGATAAACATGGTCAGAGGTAATATTCTATGTAACTTTCCTACATTGTGGTATCAGAGCCATTTTTGTCTAGTAGTATTGTTCTTAAAGTATACCTATATAACTATTCTAATAATTTTTGTTCAACAAGTTTACTTGATGAACTTAGTTATTTAGCCATGATATTCATACATCATGCAATATATGATAATTTTGTCAATGATTTGTTTGAGTCTTGAAGTAGAAGTATAGTAAAATATATTCTTGAAAATTTGGTTCATGTAGAATTTACGAAACAAGAAGGGTTACATGTTTAAAGGGTGAATAGAAATTTATCCTCCTTAATATTGAAAATGTGCACATTGCCCCCCTACAAAAAAAATATAGCAATTTACCCCCCACTACGTTTTAACATGAAGCAATTACCTCCTTATATAGGGAGGTAAATTGCTTTATTTTAAAAAACTTAGCAAGGTAAATCATTGTATTTTAAAAAATACAGGGAGGTAAATTGCTATTTATTCTTTCATAAGTGGGTAATTTGCTCATTCGTGATATCACAAGGGGGTTGCTTGTGTGACGCCCGTAGAATTTTTCACATAATTGGAAGACTATTCGTAATTAATTAGGAATTTAAATTTAATTTCTAAATAAAATATAAATTGAATTTGGGAGATAATTAAACTTGAACGGATTAAATTGAAGTTCGTTATAATATTTGAGGGCAAATAATATTAACTAAGAAAATTTGGAGGGACGTGAAAGGTATTTTAAAAAAGTTTAAACTAAATATAATAATAATAATAACATATGTATATAATATATAAAAGAGTGGGGAGTTGGCACCACCCTACCCCCCCCCCCCCTTAAAAATAAATATGTAATATGCTTTAGGTGTGTCAAAGTCGAAACTGATGCCTGGCTGAAAATTCCTCACTGGAGTGATCACTGTCAATATGCGTTGACTCCTCTTCTTTTTCTTCAGTGGGTTCGATTACAAAATCATAGTAATTCTCAGGCGGTGAGAGAAGTTCGTTAGCAACTTTGTTAAGGTACATGTTTGTAGCTGATTTCTCACGATTCCCTGATTGTTGTCACCTTGTTGTTGATCAGGCTAATTCGTTTCGAGCACTTGCTCCACATTCTCCTCAATAAGTATAGCAAATTGATTGGGGGAAAAGAGAATAAGAGCAACACATTGGAGGGGAGCCTCCTTTGCTACCCCCTCACAATGCCCAACAATATCATCATCTCCCCATTCCTCAACATTAGAATTTAACTTATGCACATTACACACACTTGATGCATTTCTATCATAAACCACAGGCATATTATCGATGTTATCAATACCAACAATTAATATCTCATCATTATCAATATGTAAATTAGTGTCATTGATAGCAAAAGATTGGGGTTCAGCATTAGGTACATGGATATGCGAACATTCACCTCTCTCAGTCCGTTTGCTACTCCTTTTCGCCTTTCCATCAAGCGCTTGTTCAGCAGGTGTGTTGGTAGCTTCTTTTCCTCTCTTATCCTTACTTTTCCCATTCGTCGTAGCTGTAAATTCCTTCATCTCCTCATTTCGATAACGAGGTGCTGGTTTCAGGTTGTTTCCTTTGGAGTAGCATTCCAGTTCCTGGTGGCCAACATGTTTCAACAAAGTGCAGTATTTCGGCACATATTCGTACTCAACTTTCTATACGATCGAAATATCATTGATCTGGATATCAAATTCCTGAACGAGGGGTGTAAGCATATCAATTTCAATGCAAACTCTAGCTTTTGAAAGCTTGGATTGGTTGAAAGTGAAATCATCAATTTGCAGTGGTGTTCAAACCACATTAGCAATTACATAGAGGGCATCCTTGTGAAATAAGTGAGCTGGGAGTTCGGGGATGCTAACCCATATGGGAACAATGGAGGATTCTTGAGCAGGAGTAAATGTAGGGGTCCATTTGAATACCCGCATTGTATGTACCACATTCGTCTCAACAAGAGACATGAGAAATCCGTTTCATTCGACATGGATAGGGGAACATGCTTACCATTGATCATACTAACCGTAAAGGCTCTTTGGATTCCAAGTGCAGCCACCAGTCAGTGAAGATTGCGATATTGTGGTGCTCCATGTGAGAATTTGCCAACAAGAGCAAAGCGGTAGGCTGCTGCAAATGAAAGTGTCTTAGTATCAGAGAAGATGAGAGTCTGTCGCCCATCAAGTGTGGCTTGCTTGCCAACCTCAGCTGGTACGAATTTGCAAGGAAAAAGTTTTGGAGGTCTGACGCATTAGAGGCACAGACCCTGTGCAGCGAAGGCTTTGAGAGTGCTTCAGCGAATGATTTGGTGGATATGGGGGTGGTTGTGCTTCAACAGCGGGGGTAGTTTCTGGTTAGACGGGCAAGTTGACTCGGCGCAGTAGAGTGTTGAGTGGAAACTCAGCTGAGTTACGTGCCATCTCTGTCGCCAGATCAATGCCCAATTCTGAGTCGATGGTTGTGTTCTCCATGTGACCACGATCACAACAGTGGTGTTACGCACTGCAACGACCGTTGGACGCTGAGAAACGGCGGCGAGAAGTGGACAGCAAGCGAGTTCCAGGCGGAAACTTTGAGTTCTTCAATCTAAGCACCAAGTTGATGAAAATTGTTGCACAAGTTCTCATTAGATTCGCCTCGACGAGAGGAATCCAACGGTGTAGTCAGCGATCGTGCTTTGTTTAAACGATAGATAATAGTGGTTCGAGGATGACGACGGCGGCGAAGCGAACGTCACTTTGTGATCTGGACCAAAATTTGATGAAAATATGTGGGAGGGGTCCTGTTAGATTCGTCTGGATGAGAGGAATCCAACGGTGCTGGTGCACGACTCTGCTTCGTTCGGACAAAGGAGTTTTGGTGTTTTGAAGATGACGACGGTGGCGGTAGAAATTCGACATTTGAGATCTCGATCAAACTTTGATGAAAATAGCTGGGTCCAAAAGCTCTCATTCGAATTGCCACGAGGAGTCCAACTGTGGTGGTGTGTAACGGTGGGTTGTCCGAACAGTGGCGTAGGGAACTTCAAATTAATGGAGGGGAAATGTTCGCCTTCTGATGGAGAGTCTATTGGTATAGCTTTTTGCTAGAGATTCATTGGAAATTGGCCGGAATTTTAGAGAGACGGTGCGGCGAAAAGATGGGCAAAATAGGGCCGATTCAAGAAGGTTTGACCGGCGATTGGGAGTGCGTCCATACTCCGATTAGAATACTCGCAGCATGGGGATGATGGTCGTCGGACAATGATTCTCACAGGGTGGCGCGTGGCCGTACACGCATCGGAAAAATTTTCCGGCGGCGGTGCCGCAGTGGAGCTGGTGTCGAGTTGTTTGCTTCTGGCGGCGATTTGGCTGAATATGTGGTGGTTTGGGAGTGGTTGGTGGTGGAAGATTAGTGTGTGAAAATCTTACACATTTTTAGTGAGAAGGAGGAGAAAATGCTACAAGTTGTGGGTTTTGGAGGAAGTAATTATTATGTAGAATAGAATGATGAGTGTGAATTGAATAAAAGATGATGCTAACCTAGTTGAGAGTATAGTCAATTGTTTTATGATAGTGTGATTGATGATGTGATATAAAAAAAATACGAATTAAGTTATGTACCATGGTGCGTAGGGTACCGGGGTATTCCGGATAGCGAGGAATATCCTATGCTGCTAGCTACACACTGGGGTGGTGTGGGGATATATCATGTTTGTTGTGATGTCCTGTACTAATATTGCTACACACTAGAGTAATAGAGTGTGGGGATATGGCATTCAACGGGTATCCTGTGCTTATATGATATGATGTTGATGAGATGATGATATCCGGCAAAACCATTGACTGATGTACTCCAATTAGAGTAAGTGGGGCCCTTAGTTAATAAACGATAACGTTAAATATTATGCCATGGGTTTATTTTTATAGTTGTGGGTATGTATTACCACTTGTATCTGATGTTGCTATATGACAAATGACTATTAGTCGATGTGACTGCTTGTACGTAAATTGTTGCTTGTGTATATATAGAGTGAGTAGCTATACTATACTTATTGAGTAGGCAGCTTATTCCTTGCCATGTACTTTTCAGGAGATGGGTTACATTCACTAGCTACATCAGACTTCGAGCCGTGCCGTGGTCTTTATTAGGTGGGTGAGCCGTGACATCTGAAGCTAGAGTTTTTGGCTGTTTGGGTTGCTAAATATTCTGGTCTTGTATCGGGTTGTGGTGAAAAATTTAAAATTGTGGTAGTACTTACCTTGAGGTTATGTACGTGAGAACATCTAGTGAGCGTAAATATAACTTTTGGTGGTATCTATTATCTTTTTTGATATATATTATATTGATA
This sequence comes from Sesamum indicum, assembly GCF_026168435.1. Lineage (NCBI taxonomy): Eukaryota > Viridiplantae > Streptophyta > Magnoliopsida > Lamiales > Pedaliaceae > Sesamum > Sesamum indicum. The sequence goes on along the minus strand of NC_142662.1, from coordinate 13,592,732 downwards.
AATTAGAATTTATTTTATGGGTTGAAAGAGAATTACTTATAGAATGAGTTATAATTAAAGAAATGATGAAATAGTGATAATTAGATGTAGCAAGTAGAAGGTGCTACATTGGGTGGTATCAGATCAGGTCTACGTTTCTAGGGTAATAGGTTGATTGTGAGATGTCCCTAATTATTGAATTATTTAATATAGGATGGCTTCTCAAGGTGTACCTGCTGACCAAGTAGCTAGTAGGGAAACGTTAACGGAGTCAGTAGATGGCTCAGTGGCACCTCCAAGGGTAGATGGGTTGGAGGTAGGTCGAGAGGGTGTAGGAGTTGAGGCTCCTATTCCTCCCGGTGGTGCTCCAGTGGTAGGATTACCACCAGAGTATGTACAGATATTTCAATTGGCCATTCAAGCAAAAGAACAAGAACAAGCGTGGTTACTTACATAGGCGCGCGCATCCAGTCCAGTCCCAATACCAGTAGTTCCTAAAATTGATTGTAATTACAAAAGATCAGGAAGATGGGGGTTACAGAATTTGAGGGTACCCTAGACCTAGAGATTGCTGAGAGATGGTGGGAAAAAGTTGAAGATGTAATGAACTTAGGAAGTTGCACTCCAGAGAATCGACTTAAGTATGTTGTTTCTTTGTTCGTGGGTAATGCCTTGATTTGGTGGAGGTTTGTAAAGTGGGGATATGAGCCAAGAGAAATAACTTGCACTAAGTTTCAGAAAGAGTATGATGATAAATACAGACTTAAGCTGTACCGAGACAAGAAGAGGATGGAGTTTCTAAATTTAGTGCAAGGGGGTGATCATATGGTGGCAGAATATGAACTCCGTTTTGCAGCACTAACCCAGTATGCACCAGAAGTATTAGTTGTGCAGGAGGATTGTTTTTACCGTCATAAGTAGGGGCTACGACCGAAGATCAAAAGTGGCCTCGCAGTTAGAATTACAAATTTTAAAACAATGGTTGAATCAGCGGTCCGAATGGAAAAACCAGTAATGGAGGACAAGAAGAAGGGGGAAGAGAAGAGAAAATCAACGTACACAATAGGGGAATCGAGTAGGTTGACCAAGAGGAAAATCTGTCGCTCATTCTCAGCGGGAAGTGGGAGCTTTACATGTGGTGGTCCCATTTTTTGAGAAAGTAGTGGACAGAGGTTCGGTGGATCCACGGGCTTTAACAGAGATTCGTTCAAATGCTGCTCAATTGTTATGTCTTATGCGGGATTAGGAAAGGGATCTGGACCGAGTTATGGTCGAGGACCAGTTTTTCCTCCAAGCTGTTCTACTTGTGGAAAACAACATCAAGGGTCATGTTGGAGACGGGAGGATATAGCGAAGACTTGTTATCGTTGTGGAGGTAGAGAACACATAGCCAGGAATTGTCCCAGTCAGAATATAGGTATGGTTGAAAGTGTTGCTAGTGGGGTCCAGAACAAATGCAGTGTTGGGAGTAATGACAGGGGAGCTGGAAGAGGCAGAGGTAGAGGCACGGACAACAGAGATAGTGGTCACACTTTTGGTAACGGTATGAGGGGGGCTGGAGCATAAGTTACTCAAGGACAGACTCAGGCAAGGATATATAACATGATTAGAAAGGAAGTCTCAGCATTGAATGATGTCATATCAGGTACAATATTGTTCTTTGACATTGCGGCGTATGTTTTGATTGATCCTGGCTCTACAAATTCATATATTTCATTCGCACTTGCATCTAAAATACCCGGAGAGAATAGCCCGTTGACATAGAATTTGATGGTTTATTTGCTCGTGGGAGAGGGTGTGGTAGTAAAGAGTGTTAGGAAAGGGAGCTTAGTAAAAATCGGAGATGTAAATTTACCTCTAGACCTTGTAGTGCTGGATTTGAAGGAGTTTGATGTGATTTTGGAGATGGATTGGCTAGCGCAATATAAAGCTATAGTCGACTGTTATAAAAAGAAAATGATGATCGAATGTTCCGACGAATCAAAAATAATATTTGTGGGGATCGCCAAGTAGTACCAGTTTGTGTAATATTAGCCATGGAGGCAAGACGATTGATGTTAGAGGGTTGTGAAGCATATCTAGCCCATTTGGTAGATACCGAGAGGTTTAATCCCACATTGGAGGAAATCCCAGTAGTGAGAGACTTCCCTGAAGTATTCCCTGACCACTTACCAGGTTTGCAACCGCATAGGAAACTGATTTTGCCATAGAAACTCTTGCAGGAGTTTCCCCAATTTCTGTTGCGCCGTAGAGAATGGCTCCAGTGGAATTACATGAGCTCAAAAAGTAAATTAAAGAATTATTGGAAAAAGGGTTTATCAAGCCGAGTACTTCGTCGTGGGGAGCACAAATGTTGTTTGTGAAGAAGAAAAATGAGAGTATGAGGTTATGTGTTGATTACCGCAAATTAAATAGGGTAACAGTGAAGAATAAATATCCATTTTCGAGGATTAATGATCTGCTAGACCAGTTGTTTTATTGCGAATTAGCTGTGTGGTGCGATGAAGTCGATTATGTTGGAATTAAATTGACTGTATTCCATGCATGTTGCTTACTTATCTTATCTTGGCTGTGTTTGGTATACATATATAGATAAGGCTAGTTATTTGCTTACTGAGTAGCAGGCTCATCCCTCTGCTGACATTTCTTTCAGGAGTAGACTTTGAGGTGTTTGACTATTGAAGACTAGGTCTGCGAATTATACTCAGGCAAGTCAGGCCAGTATGCAGTTTTCTCCTCTTTGTCAGTTAGAGTACAAACCACATTTTGTTGTATAGAGAGAGCGTAAGCATGGAGATTACTTATGATGGACTACTTGTGGTGCTTGATGTGCTTATATGATAGTGTAGGTTGATTACGCTTGTTATGATGTTAGGGTTACGTATACATATGGATTAAATTATTATGTGCATTTATATCTACAAACACAAGGATTACTATACGTATGACGTTTAGGTTAGATATAGCTCTTGTAGCGAAGGGGGTGCTACAAAGGGCAACTGGGATGATCATCTACCTCTAATGGAATTTGCATATAATAACAGTTTTCACTCTAGTATCGATATTGGCACTCAGAAAGAACAATTCAAACCTCATATGATGAGAACTTGTACAATAGAATTTAAGGGCAACTAGGATGATCATCTACCTCTAATGGAATTTGCATATAATAACAGTTTTCACTATAGTATAGATATGGGCCCATATGAAGCTTTATATGGAAGAAGGTATCGCAGTCCGATTTGTTGGGATATGGAAGGATTAAGACAACTAGAAGGTCCTGAGTTGGTGCAGGAAATAGTAGAAAATATACAAATAGTTAAGAAGTGCTTAAAGGCAGCACAAGATCGAATAGTTACATTGATCAACACCGAAGGGAGATGGAGTATGAAGTAGGGGATAAGATTTTCCTGAAGATATCTCATTGGAGGGGAATCCTGAGGTTTGGTAGGCAAGGAAAGCTAAGTTCGAGATATATTGGACTGTATGAAATTATTAAAAGAATCGGACCACTGGTGTATCGACTAGCGTTACCAGCAGAATTCTCACAAATACATGATGTTTTCCATATTTCGATGCTGCAACGTTATCGATCTGATCCTAGCCACACTATTTGTCAATCGGAGATAGAGAGTTCTAAGAAGTTGACATATGTGGAGGAGCCAGTAGAGATTTTGGATAGAAGCATAAGGAAATTGAGAAATAAGGATAATCCAATGGTAAAAGTGAGGTGGAGTCATCATTCCCCAAAAGAGGCGACTTGGGAGGTTGAGAAGCATATGAGAGAGAAGTATCCCTATTTATTCTATTAAACGGGTAAGTTAGTTAAATTTCGGGGATGAAATTTTTATTAGGAGGGGAGAATTGTGATGTCCATACAATTTTTCACATAATTGGGAGAGTATTCGTAATTAATTAGGAATTTAAATTTAATTGCTAAATAAATTATAAATTGAATTTGGGAGATAATAAAACTTGAACGGATTAAATTGGAGTTCGTTATAATATTTGGGGGCAAATTATATTAACTAAGAAAATTAGGAGGGACGTGAAAGGTATTTTAGAAAAATTTAAACTAAACATAATAATAATAATAATAATAATAATAATGATAAAATAATAATATATATATATAATATATATATATAATATATAAAAGAGGGGGGAGTTGGCACCGCGTCACCCCCGCCCCCCCCCTAAAAATAAATATGTATATATATATCTAATATGCTTGGGAAAGTGGAGTACTCACATTCACACACACATTTTCAACACACATTTGCACATAAACAGTTCCGTCATATTTCAGGTATGAAATTTTGATTTTAATTTATATTAATTTATATAATTATATTATTTAATTAGTCTATTTACTAAATATTGTTTATATTGACCGCTATATTATTTCATTGGAGTACTTTATGATTTGGCTATTTAAATTAGTGTCGTATATATTACATTTGATATAAAAACAATATAGTTGGGTAATTAAAAAATTAGATTTTTTACATTTAATTATTATTATAGCTAATTTACACAATTCCATCGGAAATTAACCAAATACTTAATTCTTTGTATTGTTGCTTAATAAAATTATATAGCAATGATAAATCGATAGAAAGTTCATAGAAATATTTCAAACATTATAATTAAGAAATATTATGTTATTAAAGAGGGAAATAAGGTTTGAATGGTAGTATAATTTACGGATGTTATTAAAATATTAGTTATAAATATATAAGGTGTTTGATTAAATGAATTCTTATGAATTAGTTGATAAATTAAATATATATTTGAAAAGTTTAGAAAGTGTAGTTATCTAAAATAAAATGGAATAGGAGTTTGGATTCTAATATAAATAAAATATTAAAAGATTAGTGAAAAATATACGAATATTATGTAATATTTTATTTAGAGTTTATGATATTCTATATATATATTGATTATACGTATAATATTCTATTATAGGACTTGACGACAAAGTAGAGAGTTGAGCAGTCCCTCGTGAAATCAAAGCATTTAGGGATTTAAGGTAAGTATAGCTAATTGAATTTATATATATAACTATATGTGTAGTATTGTGTGTATTATATATATTGATTTCTTGGATGTGATCATGAACTTGGCTCTATATTTATATACGTGGAGTTCATATATTGATTGTTTATATGATTAGTTGTGGATTATTTGTTAGATTACCATAATATCAAATAATTAGTGTGCTACTGGACAAAATTATTAGCCCATGTCATACAGCTTTTATTCCGGGAAGAAACATTAGGGACAACATTATGTTAGCCGAGGAACTATTCTCGGGATATAATCAGATGCGCCTACCTCCCAGAATGCTTTGACAACATTATGCGCCTACCTCTTAAATTGCATATCAGGAAGGCCTATGATACGGTGGAGTGGGACCTCGTACTAGCAATTTTGCAGTTGTTCGGATTCCCACCTATGTTCACAAGGTGGATAGAGGAGTGTGTTTCTACGACATCATTTTCAATTGGTCTCATTGGTAAACCTCATGGATTCTTTGCTGGAGCGAGAGGTTTATGACAGGGAGAACCACTATCTCCTTATCTGTTTGTTCTTATTATGGAAGCTTTACATATGGGTTTCCTGCAACGAATTGATCAGGACATGCAATTCACCTATCATTGGAAGTGTGAAAGTTCTATGGTTTTCCAGTTAGGATATGCAGACAACCTTTTTCTCTTCTATAGAGCTGACTTTGACTCCATCAGAGTCTTCAAGGAGGGACTTGACTGATTTGCGGAGTTGTCGGGCCTTAGGCTGAAAGTTCATAAAAGTCATTTAATCATCTCTTGTTCAACTCAATATTTAAAAGACCACATGTTGGAGATTTTGGGTTTTCAGGAGGGACGTCTCCTAATGAGGTATCTGGGTCTACCCTTAATCTCTTCTAGGTTGTCTATCTCTAACTGTCAACCTCTTATTTTAAAAATCGATGCACATATTACTGGATTGGAAAGGATTTCGTTATCATATGCTGGGCGGGTACAAATCATCAAATCTGCCCTTTCGGCATTGAGTTTGTATTGGGCATCTGCGTTCATATTTCCTAAGAAAGTTATCAACGAAATTGGGAAGAAACAGAGGACTTTCCTTTGGAAGGGTACGACATCTAGTGGCTACGCCAAGGTGGCTAGAAAAAATGTGTGTCGACCGACGGAGGAGGGAGGACTTGGGTTGAAGGACATCTCTACCTTGAATCGCGCATTAATGAGCAAGAAATTATGTGATATCATCCGGTGTGACAGAACATCCATCTGGGTTCAGTGGCTTTACCAAGGTCGGTTACGGGATACTTCGATTTGGACTGTCCGTAAGCATGGAGGTTATTGGGGATGGCGGAAGATACTCAGGCTCCATCCTTACTCATGCTCTTTCGTGGACTATCAAATTGGAAATGGAGGAAGATTCTATGTTCGGCAGGACCCGTGGCATTACTTGGGACCACTTATTGAGCGGTTCCCCCCTGGTCCACGCCTTCTTGGACTAGATGAATCAGCAAAACTCAGTTTGATGATTTTAGCAGGAGAGTGGCAATGGCCTCCCATCACGGACTTCGAATGTTTGGAGATCATACATAATCTACCGATTATTTTTGGAGGTGAGGATCGGGTGTTGTGGAGATTTGACGGAGGGCAACCTACTACTCAGGCCCTCTACCGACTATTTGATCCCCCTGAGCCGAAAGTAGGATGGTCTTTGCTACTTTCGTGCTCCTTGAAGATCCCTCGTCATTCGTTCATCTTATGGCTTGCAATCCTTGGCAAATTACCCACCACGGACAAACCATGGCTATCTCACTTGGGGACATGCATCTGGTGAGATGATGGAGCTACGGAATCTCATTCACTCCTATTCTTCCATTGCAAATTTAGTCGTCAGTGCCTTTCCGTGATTCGTAGACAGATTAGATTTCACTGGCCCACTAGGGATTGGCCAACGGATATTGAATGGGCGACGCGGAAATGGAAAGGTAAGCATATTTTTAATATCGCTTACCGTACCCTACTTGCAGCGTGTGTCTACCACATATGGAGGGAGAGGAACTTGAGGAGATTTGAACACACTCAGCGGACATCAGCCACTTTGAGTATCTTGATCATTGATGATGTCAGGCAGAGGATAATTAGCATTAATTAAGCATCGTTAGTCAATACACGAGCGCTGTATAGATTATAGCGTATCCCTTGGTTTGAGGGAGAAACCATATGATGATCACATGTTGTACTATTACTTTTATTAATGAAATTTACATTTACCTAAAAAAATAAAAATGTTACTATGTGTTATTTGATTGTAATGTAGGAACATGCAGGATATGATTATGTGATGATTGTATAATTGATTGAGTATGAAATCAAATTGGGAGTTACTATGGAGGAAGTAATTATTATATAGAATAGAATGGTGAGTGTGAATTGAAATAAAAGATGATGCTTACCTAGTTGGGAGCACAATCAATTGTTCATTCAATGATAATGTGATTGATGATGATGTGATTGATGATGTGATATGAGAAAAATATATGAACTAAGCTAGGTACCATGGTGCGTAGGGTATCGGGATATTCCAAGCAGCGGGGAATATCCTATGCTGTTAGCTATACAATGGGGTGGTGTGGGGATACCGTCTTTGTTGTGATGTCTTATGCTGATATTGCTACACTCTGAAGTAATAGAGTGTGGGGATATCATATACAACGGGTATCCTGTGTTGTATATGATATGACTTTGATGAGATGATGATGGCCGGCAAAACCATTGACTGATGTACTCCAATTAAAGTAAGTTGGGCCCTTAGTTAATAGACGATAACATCAAATATTATGCCATGGGTTGTTTTACAGTTGTGGGTATATATCAACGCTGATATCTGATGTTGCTGTATGACGAATGATTGTTAGTCGATGTGACTGCTTGTACATAAATTGTTACTTGTGCATATATATATATAGATTGAATAGCTATACTTATTGAGTAAGCAGCATATTCCTTGCCACGTACTTTTCAGGAGATGGGTTATATTGACTAGCCACATCGGACTTCGAGCCGTACCGTGGTCTTTATTAGGTGGGTCAACCGTGACATTTGAAGCCAGAGTTTTTGGATGTTTGGGTTGCTAAATATCTGGTCTTTTATCGGGTTATGGTTAAAAATTTAAAATTGTGGTACTACTTACCTTGAGGTTATATACATGAGGACATCTAGTGAGGGTAAATACAAACTTTTCATTGTATGTATTATCTTTTGTGACATATATTATATTGATAAATTATAATTTATTTTATGGGTTGAAACAGAATTACTTATAGAATGAATTCTAATTAAAGAAATGATGAAATAGTAACAATTAGATGTAGCGAGTAGGGGGTGCTACTGCTGCATTTTTCCCTATGTTTAAATATATAATGAAAATATTATTTGTTCCATAACATTTGTTATCTTGATGTTATAGAAAATCTCTAAAAATTATTTTATTTATTATCATTACAATGAAGAATAACCACAGCATGTTTTTGTAATATTTTAGCATTTTAATTTTGAGAAATTCTCTATTCTAATATAACATATGTTGCAATTAAGCTGCTGAAATAATCATCTATACCCACAGGAAAAATGATTTTTTCCTCAATTTAATTGGCATAAGATGATGAATACTATAACATATGAAAGATTTTCTACATCCACAGATACAAAGTCTTTTATTATATTATAGGAATATTCATTAGTATTATGATAAAAATTAAGTTAATTATATGCATGATGCAACCTTTACCCATCGGGAGGACATGAATTTACTTTTAATCACCTCATGACAATAAATTATTTTTATTATTGCAGTTTTTTCAAGTACTTTTAAATGTAGATATCTATATGAATATAAATATTTAACAATTATAATAATTATAAAGTTATAAATTAATTTAAATATAATAATAATTATAACTACCTAAAACTATAGATTAACTAAAAGATATGTTTATATTAATTGAAGTACAATAATTATTATAATTATCTTCAATTATTATTAATTAATTAAAATATTTATTTAATTAATGAAGAATTATGCGAAGGAACCAGTCAAACTAGAAGTTAAGTTTATCATGAAGAAGTATAGCTGTCTTACTTCAACTATTAAGAAAAGCTATTCTGTGCAAAACAGTTTCGTCAACTTGAACAGTTTCTACTTTATTACTTTATTACTTTATCATTTTTAATACCCCTGTTCCATTTTCTTTTAAATAACTACATTACCAACTATTTTTTTTAATATCATCCCTAAATTAGATTATCATTAAAAGCCTCCATTTTTTCTCTTTAATAATATAATATTTCTTAAATATGATTTTTGGTATATTTTTATGGATTTTTTATCAATTCTTTGCTATTATATAATTTAATTGAACAACAATAAGTAGAATTGCTTTTTTGGTTAATCATTCCGATGGAATTGTATAAATTAACTATAGTATTGTTTAAATCTAATAATTTAATTAACCACCTGCATCATTTTTATATCAGATATGCTATTTAATGCCACACTAATTTAAATAGCCAAACTTGTCAAATGTTCCGATTAAATAGTACATTGCTCAATATAAATAATATTTAATAAATGGACTAATTAAATAATATAATTATATAAATTAATATTAATGAAAATCAAAATAGGCATCAGTGTGTGTAATGTGTGATTAGTATGTGTTATGAAATTTGTTTTCTTATACTCACATATATATATAATATATATATGTGTATTGAGATGGGAAAAGCAAAGGGGTGGGGGGTTGACCACGTGCCGCTTCTCCTTTTTCTTTAATTTTTTTAATCTTTTTTAATAATTTTTATTATGTCCTATCGAATTTCTTAATTAGTACAATTTTCTCACAAATATTATAATGAGGTCCAGTTTACCTCATTCAAATTTTAGCCAATAATTTATTCATAATTAAATTTAAATTTTATAATAATTACTAACTAGTCTCTTAATTATATACAAAAATCTGTGGATGTCACATAAAAAGTTGGAGTTTTGCAGGTTGAGGTTGATGAGGATCTTGTTGAAGCTAGCAAGGGTGACCCAGATGGGAAAACTGAGGTACTGTCCGCATGCTTATTTAGTTTATGATACATGTTTTAGGTGTAAAGCGTTTTCCTTTCAGTTCACTTGGTGCAACTTTAGTAATTCTTATGGTACAACAGAAAAACAAGAAGACTAAAACAATAGCTGAAGCGTATTGGGATTGGAAGGTTACAAATGGGACCCATGCAATAGGAGTGAGCCTATGAAGTGCTATTTTTTACTTTGTTTGCTAAAGTTGCTTGTCTTCATAATTTAATGGTTCTCTATTTGATGCAGCTCTATGACCGTAAGGAAATAACTATAGAGGAATACAATGAGTTTTACAAAAAAATATTTAATAAATACTTGGAAACTCTTGCCTCTCACTTTACAACTGAGGTTATTGTAGTTTCTTATTGTTGAGACAACTCTGTTTATATCCACTCTGCAAGCTCCATGCTTCATTGGATACTTTTACTTGTTGATATACCTTTTGGACTTACTTAGTTACAGACATTATGTGCAACCTTCTAATCTGATAATTTTCCTCTTGTTACGGCAGGTAGCACTTATTACAAATTTTTCTTTCAGGTTGTCATCCTTACTAAGAAAATTGAAAATCGAGGATATAAATATTTTGGCCCTCACACAACTATGAAAATCACAAGAGTCAAAAGGATGAAAGAAAGGTATTTTCTAATTTTTCTAGATGAAATTCTATATGATACAACACTATGAAATAGACTCCTAGAATGACAATAATTCGAATTTTGATGAACTCAAGGAAGTCCTTCCATTTGTTGGGATGACATAATACTTGTTCTAATACAATTCCCCCATCAACAGGCGTGTCTTAAGAGAATAAGGTTGTAGATGAATGTTTATATCATATCTACTTAAGGCACTAAGTTGTGGATGACATGCTTAACTTAAGAGGATAACCTATTTGTAAAGATTAACTTTCATTTTTATCTTAGTAGGATGAGGTTGTGGATAGGCATTAGGTTTTCGTTTACTAAACTAATTGTAAAGACCCATGCGAATTCCATATTTAGTTGCTTTTGGAATTCTTCATAAATTTTTTTAAATAGTATATTGGTTTTTTAACCGAACTCATATATTAATGTTCTTCTTAGTAGCTTCTTCTCAAGTAAGATATTAATGTTCTTCTTAGTAGCTTCTTCTCAAGTAAGAAAACAAGTTTTACTTAATCAATAAAAATAAAACTGAATATTATTTTATCTACATTTCTTTATACATGTTTTAATAATCGTAATGCACGTGTCATGTCTACTATCACAACATCATGAGACATGCATTCTTTTTCGTATATGAGTAATGTAGAATATATTTTGTACATCAGACCATCATATGTTGTATAATGCAATTGATCCTGCCTCAATCAACCTATATTTTAATCATGAGAATTGATGTTCCCTAAATAAATGAGCACTCTTTGCAAATTGAACTTAAAGGATTATTTTGTGATCCAAAAGTTGTTTGAACGTCTTTCTATGTACATGCAATATCTTTTGTTTCTTGTATATGAAAAAATTAATGAACATTCTCATCATATGGGTGCTGGAAACTTGTTAAGAGGTCGGAAAGAGGGAATAACACTGGTGGCGTACGCTAAATTAAGTTACTTAAGGACAAAAGACAATGAATCTTGTTGGAAATGTCTATTTTATTTTCCTTTACTCCTTAGATTCTCTATGAAACTCATTGCGCTATAGGCTAACATGATATAATATAACAAAGTCGACTAATTGGCAGGTTGTTAATCTTCCAATTCAGAAAGAGATGGTATATGGACAGATGATAATTGGGTTAGCATGGGAGACCAAATTTTTATTAATTGCCCTAGCGAAGGCATTAAGATTTCCCCCTGGAAAAGTTTTATTTAAGCAAGCATCTTGAAAATCTTTACTTTCTTTTGTACTTGTGATATGTGTTATTGAAACTTTTTATTGAATTGCACATTCTTTGTTGTTGTAGATTTAAAAAAATTGCTACAGCAAGTGAAATTTTGTTGTATTCGTGGAAATCACATCTTTGTGCTTTGAATGCATGATGTTTAATTTAGATTTGATCCAAAATTGATTCCTTTTGCTGAACAAATTCAATTTACAGTAGCAGAATGAGCACTAAAATATGCAGTTGAATTCCCATGTTGCATTAAAATTATGAGAAATTCTTCTTCGTGCTGACTCTATTTGCTGCAGTGACCATTTTATAAATAGTACATTGTCTTAAAGGAGTTACTTCTTTGCAATTTTTTCATATTACAAGAATAAATTTCTAAAAATGCGTTGGGCAACAAGTTTAAGTGAATAGAAAGAAATTAAAACAATCAAGATTCACAGGAAAAAAAGAAAAATAAGCAACAGCAAAAGAAGAGAGATCTGCAAAAATAAAAAAAAAAGAAAAGAAAAAAATATATAAAAATAATAAAGAAAGAAAGAAAAGCATCAATATAAAAAGTACGATCCGCAAAAAAAAAAAAACAATATCCAGTACTTCGATAGGAGTATGGAGATCAAATGTTTGCTCCTGGCAAAAGAAGGTAAGAAAACAACTATTATGATACGTGTGCATTAGAGGGAGAGTGTTTAAATGGCTTGTAATTGAGTAGGTTGTGGGGTGACAGTAAGGTGATAACCTTTGAATATTTTTAAGAAATCAATGAGATTGTATCCTTTTGTCAAAAATCGGGGGTAATGTACCCCCTTTTGCAAGCATCCAAAAGTTTCAAGATGTTTTCCACTCAAAATAAATACATAGATTACTCAGAACTTTCTAATTTGATAATTTTTCTCTTGCTTTCGCAAGTACCACTTTTTACAAAATTTCCTTTCAGAATGTCATTCTTACTAAACAAATTGCAAAGCAAGGGTATAAAGCTTTGGTAGTCGGACAACTACGAAAATCATGAGTCAATGGGATGAAAGAATATGATACAACAGTATGTAATAAACTCTTGGGAATGATAATAATTTGGATTTTTCAAACTCAAGGAAGTCCTTCCATCTATTTAGACAGCACAAGACTTGCTTTGATCCAATTTCCCCATCAACAAGTCTATTTCAAGCGAATAAGGTTTTAGTTGAACATTTATTTTCATATCTACTTAAGAACTAAATTATGGATGTCATGCTTAACTTAAGGGGATAAGTTGTGAGTAAATATTAATCTTACTAGGATGAGGTTGTGGATTGGCATTAGATGTGCGTTTAATTTAGATGATAGGAGTAATTGTGACGCTTAATTCATGCTAATAATACATCAAATGTTCATATTTATATTCTTTGTGGCGGGTTAGCTGTCTTATGGACCTTTGTCGTGAATAGCTTATATAGCAACCAGAGTGTATTTCTTCGGGAGCTTATCAGGCATGTCTTTCAACCTACATGATATTCATATTCCAATCTTTCAATTTTTCATTATGTTATACATTGAAAGAAGTCTGTAGTATATGTTGATACTGCACCAGCAAGACGGTCTAAACAAAGCGTACTCCAGCAAGGCGACTTAAGTAAAGCGTGCACCAGCAAGCCGACTTAGGTAAAACATGCTCCCACAAGGCAATTTAAGTAAAATGTGCCCACAGCAAGGTGACTTACATAAAGCATGCGCCAACAAGGCAATTTAAGTAAAGTGTGTGCCAGCAAGGCGAATTAGGAAAAGCATGCGCTAACAAGGCTACTTAGGTAACGATAAGTGTTGTTTTCGCAGTAGCTTATTTGGGATTCCATCCACCCTGCAAACACTTTGAGAAGGAAGGCAAAGGATGTGTTTCGATTAAGAAAAGAATGTTTAAATACATTCAATAACTGATTATAAATAAAAGAATTTCAGGAGTAAAACTTCCGGAGATTGCAAGCATTCCATGGTCGAGAAAGTTTCCTATCTTTGATGTCTTCAAGTTCGTATGCATCTAATTTGATGATGCGGGTGATTTTGTATGGCCCTTCCCAATTGGGTGCTAGCTTTGCTACTAGCCTAACAGCATTGGCTCGTCGAAGTACTAACTCTCCCACCTGTCTTCTCTTCTTTTAACTCGTCGATTATAAGCACTATCTACTCTCTGCTTGTATCTTTCTATGCGGGCACGAACATCTTCTCGTACTTCGTCTATTAGGTCTAAATTGGCTCGAAGCAAGTTGTCATTGTTCTCCTACTCATAATGTTGGATCTTGAAGGTTTCTAGCTCAGCTTCAGTCGGGATGACTGCCTCTGATCCATATACCAGGTTGAACGGAGTTTCTGTAGTGGTGGCCGGAGGAGTACTTCTGTATGACCACAGCACGCCAGGCAATGCGTCTACCCACTATCCACCTGCTTATTCCAGCTTTGTTTTGATCCCTTGGACCAGGATGCAGTTAGTGACTTCGACCTGCCCGTTAGCCTAAGGAGAGGCAACAGATGTGAAGCATTGTTGGATGTCCAATTCAGCGAACCAATATTGAATCTTCCAACCCTTGAATTGACGATCATTGCCAGAAATAATAACTCAAGGTAAATCATACCTAACAAATTATATTTTTTCAAAAACATTTTATCACTTCATTTTTAGTGATTTGTGTAAGACGCTCAGCCTCCACCTACTTGCTGAAGTAGCCTACTACCACGAGAAGGATATTTTGTTACCTTATTGTAGTTGGAAAATGCCCAACTATGTCTATTCCTCACTATGAGAATGGGAAAGGTGCCAATATGGCCTTGAATGGTTCGACTAAAACGTGGATTAATAGGGCATGCTTCTGGCATTCCTCACATCTTTTGGTTTAATTTATTGCATGTTTCTTGAAAGTCGGCCAGAAATATCCTGCTCACAATGTTTTATATGCCAAGTCCAGGCCACGTATATGAGATTTCTCAGACTCCTTCATGTCTTTCCAACCATGTTCTCCTACTTCCTCTGTTGACAAACATTGGAGATAAGATTGAGACAAACTACTCTTATATAGGATACCCTCTAATAGAGCAAACTTGGTTGCCCTGCTCTTTAGACGGGTTGCTTCTGTTTCGTTAGTAGGAAGGATACCTTCTTTGAGGTAGTCTAAGAGGGGTTCCCTCCAGTCTATATCAATCTACAAGATGGTTATCTCAGTTTTAAGAGAATATTTTATGAGAGTTTTTATAGTGATTGTGAGAGTATTACAATCGACCAGGGAGCTGGCTAGTTGGGCTAAATAATCAGTCTTGGTGTTTCTATTCAAGGGGTTTAGTTATTGAATGTTCCAGGGTTGGTAAGCTTGTCTACCTTCTGAGGTATTCTTTCATCCTTTCTTCCTTGAACTCATACTTACCTTTCACTTAATTTGTCATTAGCTGAGAATCGGAGTAGGCGATAGACTCTTAGCTCTTGCATCCAAGGCCATCCTGATACCTGCAATGAGGGTTTTACATTTAGTCTCATTATTTGAGGCCTTGAAGTCGAAACGCAAAGCATATTCCAATTCGTCCCCTTTTGGGCTAGTTGGCTTGGTGAGTAGCGGGCAATTATGCTAAATAGATTTTTAGATCCTGGAACTCCTGCTAGCACTCTTCATCCCAAACAAAGTTCTTAGTTTTCCTTAAGGCATAGAAGAAGGCTAAGCTGTATTTTGCTGACCGAGATATAAATCTGCTAAGAGCCGCTATGCCCCCTACTAGTTTCTATACTTCATTGAGGTTAGCAGGAGGCTTCATTTATTTGATAGATCGATTTTTTTCTAGGTTGGCCTCAATTCGCTTCTCCAAAACTATGTATCCTAGGAACTTGTCACTTCGCACCCCAAAAATGTGCACTTAGCTGCATTTAGCTTCATGTGATATTTTCTTAATGTACTGAACGTCTCAACTAGATCAATAAGGTGTTGGTCTATCTGCTTGCTCTTTCCAGCATGTCATCAACGTATACCTCCATGTTACGTTATAATTGTTCTCGAAACATGCAGTCCTACTAAGCATTGATACATAACCCCTGCATTTTTTAATCTAAATGGTATAACAACATAGCAATAGGTTTCTCCTGATGTGATAAAGCTAACTCGTTTCTGGTCATCGTGGTTGAGCATTATTTCTATACTTCATTGAGGTTAGCAGAAGGCTTCATTTCTTGGATATATCGAATTTTTTCTAGGTTGGCCTCAATTCCTTTCTCCAAAACTATATATCTTAGGAACTTGCCACTTCGCACCCCAAATGCGCACTTAGCTGGATTTAGCTTCATGTGATATTTTCTTAATGTATTGAACGTCTCAACTAGATCAGTAAGGTGTTGGTCCATCTGCCTGCTCTTTACTAGCATGTCATCAACGTATACCTCCATGTTACGTTCTAATTGTTCTCGAAACATGAAGTCCACTAAGCATTGATACGCAACCCCTGCATTTTTTAATCTAAAAGGTATAACAACATAATAATAGGTTTCTCCTGATGTGATAAACCTAACTCGCTTCTGGTCATCGTGGTTGAGCATTATTTTTGTGGTAACCCTACAAATCATCTAGCAGGCTAAATAATTCATGGCAGAGGTGGAATCCACTGGCTGGTCAATGCGAGGTAAAGGGTGAAAATCTTTAGGGTATGCCTTGTTGACATCTGAAAAGTCAACACGCATGAGCCACTTGTTACGTGGTTTGAACACTAGCACCACATTAAATAATGAGTCTGGAAACTAGATTTCCTTTATATGCCCGTTTAACAACAACTTACTTACTCAACGAGGGTTGACTGGTCTTGTAAAAGCCCAATAAGAATCTATTCGTCCATACCTTGAGATATTGGTATTCCTCCTCTTTTTAGGTGGAAAGAGGGTCCTGCTCTGCTAGTTTGAGAACCATAGAGGGTTGAGTTCATGGTCTCCATGATTTACTGACAAACCTACTCGCAGAAGAGCGATTTCAAAATGGCAGGTCCAATTGCTTGGTCAGAGTTGGGGCCAGGACTGCAGTATTGACTCCTGGCGTTTGGATCTGGACCAGGGACATTAACATCTCCTGAAGTGGAATCTGCAGGTGGAACAATGAGTCCAGATGCAGGGGAGGGATGATTCTCCCTCATAAGATCTGTGGTCACCTCCATTGTTGAAATTTATCTATTTCTGACCACAAAGCTCAAGTGTTCCCACAGGCGGCGTCAATGATGCTTTCGAAAATTGGCTACACCACAAGGGCCAAATGGTCTTCAAGAAAATTCTAAAATTATCAAGGACTAACCAGGCAAAATAGAGGTAAGCATTGTCATCCTTAAGTCAGTAATGGATTAAAAAAAAATTAAAACAGAAAATTTAAAATTTAAAATAAAGTGAAAATAGTGATAAAATATGATTACAAATGATGAATATTCAAGTGGAGTGCAAATTGTAAGCTTAGAATTGCTTGAAATACGAGAGAGAATAATGCAAGGAAGTAAGAGCTTGAGAATAAGAGAGATGTTACCAAATAACTCCATAAGGCCTTTATTTATAGGCGTGTACATAATTGGATCCAGGGTAAATTAATAAGTTTCATACGTCATTAGAAAGATTTTCAAGTTGGCTATCATCCAAATAAAACCTTTTACAATTTGGATACTTATTAACTAAAATATACTAGCTAGATTAAATCTTGTCAAACTACTTAAAAATCCGAGGTTCTGTTATTCGTAGAGTTTCTGTAGCACCCCCTTTGCTACAAGAGCTATATCTACCATAAACGTCATACTTATAGTAATCCTTGTGTTCATATATATACATTTGCACATAATCATCTAATCTATTTGCATATGTAATCTCAACACGTCACAGTAGGTATTATCAACCCACAACATGATATTTATATATACATATCACACACCACAAGGTGATTCATCACAAGTAATTCGTACGCTTATATTCTCTCTGTATAAATAAAATGTGGTTTGTACTCTAACTGACAAAGAGGAGAAAACAGCATACTGGCCCGACCTGCCTGAGTATAGCGCGTGGACCGATTCTTCAACAGTCAAACACCTCAAAGTCTATTCCTGAAAGAAAATGTCAGCAGGGGAATGAGTCTACCACTCAGTAAGTAAATAACCAGCCCTATCTATATATGTATATCAAACACAACCCAAATAGGATAAGTAGACAACATGCATGAAATATATAGTCAATTTGCTTCCACATAATCATCTTTATTATACCACATAGCTATCTCATAACAAGACAATAAATCAAACTCCATTTTTCCTAGTTTGTTTACCAGAAGGTGATATTGTGTTTTTCCCGCCAACTTAATCTCACCATTATTAAATTTAAGTGAATCCCCTTGACAGCCGGCTCATCAATCTCATTTCGCACATAGCATTTTCTTTTCGCACATAGCATTTTCTTTTCGCACATAGCATTTTCTTTTCGCACATAGCACTTTCTTTTCGCCTTATAGGCTTTTCAACATATCAAGGGGTATTCACACCACAATTATATTCAATTTCCACCACTCCCTCATTTCCACATATCACCATTCTTGTAAGCAACTAGTAATGTAAAACAATATATCCATATATTCTCATTTGCAGACGTCCACAACACATCAAACAACAAACATAATATTTCAACGTATTTTCTCATTCCACGTACACAATACCATCAATCAAACCAAATCATCCATCACTCATATACTTTCAGATAAATCCATGTCAGCATGAACCACAAATTCAGTTAACAGTAAAATCACAAATAAAGATACATATATAGATAATACTAATTATTTACTTACCTCGACCTTACAACGTTTTTTCTACTCAATTGCTAATTGTCAGTCTTTTCACTTCACCCCGTATCCTATAATGAGTTATACCACATACAATTAATATATCCAGAATATTGTAATTTCTTTTAAATATAAGATTGAATATTATTTGTACAATTTCTAATAATTCTTTAATATTTCATTTCTATCGAATATAAATCTTCTTTTTTTTCTCTTTATTAACATACCATTTATTAAATATAATTTTCAGAATATTTCTATGAATTTTCTATCAATTTCTCGCTATTATACTCTTTAATTGAACAATAATACATATAATTGCGTATTTGGTTAACAATTCCGATGGAATTATATACATTAGCTATAGTAATATTCAAATCTAACGAATTTAATAATCTAATTAGCCAACGATATCATTTTTATATCCAATTTGATATTTAATTCGATACTATTTTAAATAGCCAAACCCGTAAAATATTCCGATTAAATGGTACATCGCTTAATATAAATAATATTTAATAAATGAACTAATCAAATAATATAATTATATAAATTAATAAAAATTAAAATAAAAACTTACCTCCCGCCGCAGATTGTCGAACAGGGAAGGAAAATTGCAAATTTTATAAATGTAATTTGGTTCACACATATATATATATGTAGGGGGTGGGGCGGTGGGTGAGGGCCCACCCCCAAACGTTTTCCTACCTTTCATTTCTTTTTTTTTTGTTCTTTTTGGCTTTTATATATATATACATATGTTACTTACACATATTATATTATTATGATTATTATTATTATTATTATTATTTTATTTATTTAATTAATCTTTTCTCAAAATATCATTTCTGTCCTTCCTAATTTTCTTAATTAATAGAAATTGTCCCAAAATATTATAACGAACTCCAATTTAATTCATTCAAGTGTTATTATATTCCAATTATGACCCATAATTTAGTTGCTAATTAACTAAATTTTACGAAAATTTACCAATTAATCCTACGATTATGTATTATAATATTTGGGGCGTCACAGTTTCCAGGTCATTAGCTATGGATTTACTTGGAACCACCTGTAGATTTTTCAGAGTGATGTATAAAAATATGTTAGAAAGCTATACGACGTGTCTTGCAGCTGTATGATGAAGTGTCTAGCTGAAATAAACTTATTTCTTGGGCCTGTCAGTTTAGTAAAGTAGCATGTAATCCTGTGGGCCTTTTTTCCCTGGTGATGAGCTTTATCCATCTTGTTATTGGGCCCTTATTTGTTCTGCTGATGAACCAAATGGGCTCTTAGCTGACTGGACGAGTATGCCTAGCTCGTTGGCTTGACCCAATAAATTTATGGGACATCAATCTTGATTATAACCGGAATTCAATGTGGGCTAAAAACCTTGGAGTTTTTGGACCCTAACGCAATTCTTTTAATTTTTTTTTATACTTGTTTATCGTAATATATATATATATATATGTATGTTGAAAGTTTTATTAATTACAAGTCTAAAATATGCATGTATTTATTGATAAAACTAATTAATCTTTCAATAATATATTTTATCACGCAATTCTTTTAATATTGTTTTTAAACTTTCTTTATCGTAATATATAAATATATATATATATATATATTGAAAGTTTCAATAATTAGAGTCCAAAATATGCATGTATTTATTTGTAAAACTAATTAGTCTTCCAATGATATTTGTTATCTCATATATATGATCAATTTATTAAAGTAACGCCAATTTTTTACGAATAAAGGCATAGATTGTAAATATAAATATGAAATTAGGGGGTTGATTAACAATGACATTGATAATATAGAGAAAAATGGTGTGAAATTAATTTAACACAACAAGCAACTAAATTTCATTACTTATAAATATGAAAAACATATAAGGTTTGATAGTTTTAAAAGAAATTATAAGAAGTTAGTTTATTGAAACCAAGAACCAAACTTAGATAGCCCCATTTAGTTTTACCTGTAAATCTTATGAGATTATTTTCCAACAGTACACACAGTTGTTATGCAATTTTGAGTTATTGTGCAATTTTGAGAATATATTTGATATTTCCCTTTCATGAACTGGAAGATGTAATAAGGTTTGTGATAGGCTCACTCAAAAAGTGTCGATAGCCCAGCCCAAACCAAGAAGAGAGATCCACAATCGAGCCCGGTACTTGGATTAAGCAGGAGTCCATATACAGCTTTCACAATGTTAGCCCACATTTGATGTTATCAGATTATTAGTTATGTTTGCTTATTAGCTATTTCCCCTTTCCAGAAAAATCTTAAGCATTGTGTGATGACAAATACGTGTAGAGAGATCTCTTGTTGTGAGAATTAACAGTATGTAGTTATGGTGAGAATTGGGGGAGAATGTACAGAGAAATCAAATTGGAAACAGAAAATAGTTTTCCTGACAGTCCAATTTCATTATCTCTGCCGATGAATCTTCTCGCTGATTGCTCTAATTCCGTCGAACAGATTAAGGGATTAACATTTGGTGCTTTCATTGCCTCCCCGTCCGTGCTCATCATGCAGACTCGTTCCCAGTCAGATCTCCAACAGCTTCAAGAATCGGTGGTAGCTCTCTCGGCTTTGGTTCAGGACCTTAAGACGACTATGGACGCGCACCATGACTCCACTGTGGCTGCGATTTCTACTCTCCAACGCCAATCGTCTTCTCCCCCGCCGTCGTTAATGATTCCTTCATCGCCCCCTCTTCCTGCAGAGGTCGCCTCTAAAGCCGAACCTCTTCCTTCTCCGCCGAAAATTCACTTGCAACTATTTGATGGTTTCCAATCCTTTGGATTGATTGTTTCATGCTGATCAATTTTTTGCTTACTACGCCGTTCCCCCGGAGCTTCGCCTTCATCGGGTTTCTTGTTATATGACTGGTGATGCTCTCATGTGGTTCCAATGGATGAATAACAATGGGCTTCTCTTGACTTGGCCGGAGTTTGTTTCTCTATTGGAGCTTCGTTTTGGGCTGTCTTTGTATGAGATTAATCGCCAAGCCTTATTTAAGCTCCATCAATCGGGTTCCATTGTTGACTACCAACGTGAGTTTGAGCATCTCTGCAATTGGGTTGTGGGTCTCTCCCCTGAGACTGTTTTGGATTGTTTTCTAATAGGGTCTCTTGCCGGAATTCCAACGGGAAATGTCCATTCTTCAGCTAATTCCATTTCGAAGGCTATTGGGCTTACTAAACTCTTGTAGTCTAAGTTCAACGATCGCCCTTTTCTGGGTCGCGCCATTCCGGCGCCCTCGCCCCTTCCCCGGACTGCGACCCCTCTTGTTACCACGCCAGTTTCTGTTGTGCCACATTCTGTCCCACCGGCGCTCCCCTCTTGTCCGGGCCTTCCCATTAAGCGCTTGTCGCAGATGGAAATGCAGGCTCGTCGTGCCAAAGGCCTTTGTTTCAATTGCGATGAGAAGTTTTACTCAGGTCACCCGTTGCCACCCGTAGCACTTTGTATTGCTCCTCGCTGATGAGGACGCTCCTCCTGCTTCCTCCATTTCTTCGGACTGTCTCGGCGATGATTGCTCGTCTCTGTTGTCGAGTGACACTCCTCCCCCACTACCGGTTTCTCTGTTATCGTCGTGTTCTCCGGCACCTTCGCATTTTCATCTCTCTGCTGACGCGGTTTCGGGCGCACAATCCCATCGTACGCTGCGCCTAACAACATACATTCCGGGTCGCCTAGTGTCGGTTCTCGTTGACTCTGGTAGCTCGCATAACATACTACAACCTCGCATTGCCCAGTTATTGGACTTGACGGTGTATTCTATTGTTCCTTTTTCAGTTTTGGTTGGTAATGGGGCCTCCATTAGTTGCTCTAGTGTTTGTTCCGATGTGCTGATTCAACCGCAGCAGCATGTTTTTCGTATTTCCTTCTATCTTCTACCGGTGCATGGCGCGGATGTCGTTCTTGGTGTTCAGTGGTTGGGTACTTTGGGGCCATTTGTTTTCGATTTTCGATTCCTTCAATGTAGTTCTACTACGATGGTTCATGGGTTGTTTCGGTTGGGGATTCGTCTGTGTCGGTCTCCTTGGCGTCCTTCCCTCAGTTCATGCGTTTACTTGCTCATCATTCGGTAGCCTCAGACCACATGGTGTCAATGTTATCTGTTGAGGATGCCACCCGTCTTCCGCTGAATTCGCTGGCACATGATGTTTCGGCAGACTGAGTGCTCCATTGCAGCACTATGCAGCCGTGTTTGCTCTTCCGCGCTGTTTACCTCCGCCTTGGGCTCACAGCCATCGCATTCACCTTGTGCCCAACGCACACCCTGTGGCTTCACGCCCCTATCGTTACCCGTATTTCCAAAAGGGAGGTTATGGAAACTCTTATCTCCGAGATGCTTCGGGATGGGTTAATCCGGCCAAGCACTACCCCTTATTCTTCCCCAGTTCTATTAGTCCGAAAGAAAGATCGCTCGTGGCGTTTTTTATACAGACTACCATGCCCTTAATGCTATCACGGGAAGGACCGTTTTCTGATACTCACTATTGATGAATTGCTCGATGAGTTGCATGGCGCCGCCTACTTGTCCAAACTCAGTTTGCGTTCGGGTTATCATCAAATTCGCATGTGTTCAGACGACATCCTTAAGATGGCTTTTTGCAGTGTTGATAGCCACTATGATTTCGTGGTAATGCCTTTCGGGTTGACCAATGCTCCTTCGACTTTTCAGTCGGCTATGAATGATTTATTCCACCCATACTTACATCGGTTCGTTATTGTTTTCTTTGACGATATTTTGGTTTACAATCGCTCGTGGCAAGATCATCTTGTGCACTTGTAGCTCGTCCTTGAGTTGTTGTTGTCTAATGCTTATTATGCTAAATTCTCTAAATGCACTTTTTGGTGTCCAACAGATAGCTTATTTGGGTCACATCGTCTCCTTGGATAGTGTTCAGCCTGATTCTGACAAACTCAATGCTATATTGCAATGGCTAGTACCTTGCAATGTGACCGAACTATGTGCTTTTCTAGGGCTCACTGGTTTTTATCGACGTTTCATGTAGGGTTATGCCGCTATTGCCGCGGCACGCGACGTTCGTTTGGTCGGATACGGCCGCTGCAGCATTTACTCGCCTTAAGCTGGTATTGACTTCGCTGCCGGTTCTTGCCTTGTCGGATTTTGAGTCTACCCCGATGTCACTACGGACGCTTCCACTATGGCCGTGGGTGCTGTTCTCTCTCAACACAATCACCCATTAGCTTCTGCTTATGTGCGTGAACATAATGTGATTACCGAGTCCATCAAGAACTAGCGCTAATACTTATTGGGTCGCCCCTTTCGCATTTATACGGACCACAAGAGCATTAAGGAGCTTATCACATAACCTATTCAGACTCCAGAACAACACTGCTCGATTTCTAAGCTTTTGGGCTTTGACTATGAAATCCTCTACAAACCCAGTAAGGAAAATCTGGTGGCCAACTCCTTGTCTCGCATTCTGCATTCCAGCCAACTCCTATCCCTATCACCGTGCCGTCCCACTGCTGCTCTTGTGACTCATCTACAGCATTTTTTTTCGATGCACCTATCCGATCGCAAGTTGGTGTCAGATCGGGCGGCTTTGCCTGATTATTCTTTTCGCAATGGGTTGTTGTATTTTCGTCAAAAGCTTTTTATTCCTGTTGATGCAGGTGTCGTTCAACTGTTCCTTGCGGAGTTCCACTCTTCGCCTATGGGAGCCCACTCCAGCTCTAAGGCCACCTTGGCTCGGTTGGCTGCCACCTTTCATCGGCCTTCTATAGCTAGAGATGTCAAGTTGTTTATTAAAGGCTGTTTGGTGTGCCAGCGGAGCAAGTCGTCCATGCAGCCGCCTTATGGTTTGCTTCAACCCTTGCTGACTCCTGACGGGGTTTGGAGGAAATTTCAATGGATTTTATCACGCATTTATTTGAGTTGTGGTCGATCGCCTCAGCAAATTTGCACACTTTATCACCCTGCCCACGGGTACTACTGCTGTCTCTTTGGCCTCTATTTTTTGGCTGAAATTTATAAATTGTACCGTCCTCCACGTGTTATTGTCAGCGATCGTGACACCCTATTTCTAACCTTTTGGAAGGACATTTTCGCCTTATGGGGACGACGCTGGCGTACAACAACTCCTATCATCCTCAAACCAATGGTCAAATGGAGGTACTAAATCGGTGCCTTGAACCTTAGCTCCATTGCTTTGTTCATGAAGAGCCGCACCGTTGGACTTCCTTTTTGCCGTTGGCGGAGTTTTGGTACAATACATCATACCATTCGTCCATTGGCATGTCTCCTTTTCAGGCGTTGTATGGCTGTTTACCTCCAGCCCTCTCAGGGTACAATCCTGGTGCCACCAAAATTGCTGCTCTCGACGAGTCCTTGCAGCACCGCCAGCAGCTCATAGGCTTGCTTCGTGCCAACCTTCATCGCACTCGGCAGCGCATGCTTCATCAAGCGAATTCCAAACGTCGTGACCACGCCTTTGCCATAGGAGAATGGGTTTTCCTTAAGCTCCAGCCTTACCGTCAGCATTCGGTGCAGCGTCGTCCTTCTCAAAAACTAGCCCATCACTTCTACGGGCCTTTTCGTATTTTACGCCGCTTTGGTGCTGTGACGTATGAGCTCGAGTTGCCGCCGGTGGCCCGCATTCACCCGGTATTCCATATTTCCCTCCTCAAGCCTTGTCATGGCTCTCCATCTTCGCAGACTCACCCTCTGCCGCCAGCCCCCTTAGCGTTCCACCTCTGCTGCAACCTGCTAGGATTTTAGCCTCTCGTGTGAATGCGTCTAGTCCGGAGGTGTTGGTTCAGTGGCGCGGGCAAACTGAATTGGAGGCTACTTAGGAGGATGCCGCTGCTTTCCGGGCCAAGTTTTTCATGGACCTTGAGGAAGAGGTCAATTCTGTAGGGGTGGGTATTGATAGGCCCACTCACAAAGTGTCGGCAGCCCAGCCCAAACCAAGAAGTGAGATCCGCAAACCAGCTCGGTACTTGGATTAAGCAGGAGTCCATATACAGCTTTCACAATATTACCCCACATTTGATGTTATCAGATTATTAGTTATGTTTGCTTGTTAGCTATTTCCCCTTTCCAAAAATATCTTAGGCATTGTGGGATGACAAACACGTGTAGAGAGATCCCTTGTTGTGAGAATTAATAGTATGTACTTATGGTGAGAATTGAGGGAGAATGAACAGAGAAATCAAATTGAAAACAGAAATTAGTTCCTGACAGTCCATTTTCATTATCTCTTCCAGCGAATCTTGTCGTCGATTGCTCTAATTCTGTTGAACAGATTATGGGCTTAACAGTTTGCAATATAAAATCTAATTCAATTGGTTAGGTTGCGACGTTGATCATGTTATCCTCTCTCTCTCTTTCTCTCTCTCTCTCGCTAGTTCTCTGTCTTATTTTATTATGCTTAATTTGGTTTAATTTTTATTTTCAACTTTTGATTTCTCAAACAGTAATAAGAGTGAAAATATATTAATTATATGTGGTGTGTGTGAAAACTGCATGGGTCCAGTAGATATAAACTATATATTATTCAGGATCTGGCCCGAAGAGTATGAAGGCTCTAGGAAGAGAATCTACCCAAAAAATGTTAGCACTCTAACACTCAAATTTATGCAAAATATTTGATAAAGTAATACTAAAGAAATAAATGAATGTGAATATAATCATGATATTGCAAGAATTGTTGAACAATGTAAGAGTGAGTGCTAAAAGTGCTCAAAAATTGCTTAATAATTGCTTGGAGAACGTCTCCTCAAAGGGGGATGGAACCTGTATTTATAGGGGGAGAGCCCCCGTTTATAGGGAGCCTTGCCATCTTTTTCTTATCCTTCTCTTAAATATGATAGTCTTGTCATTATCAATTCCCCGATCCATTCAAGTATGATCATGATTGGTTTCTCTCTTACCTCTAGAATGCTATTGTTAAATGTCTTACAAATATTGTTTAAGAATGTATTACACTTTGAAAAACAATTAATGTGTTTACCTGCTCCAATATACTGGAGGCTTGACACTCAGCCAGTCAACAATTTTGGGATCTAGTTGAGCCAATTCCTCCATTCTGAAATTAAATTTAATCATTATTGTTTGCAGCATTCCAGAACCCCATTTTAAAGCTAAAACCCTAAATCTAGCAGTTTTTATATTACTATGCAGGTGCCTCATACAGAATACATTATCTGCCCCACGGAACACACACTCAAGTCAGGAATCAACCCCTTCTGCTTGTCACTTATAAAAATATATGTGTCATTGCTCACAATATGCTCGTCACTTATAAAAATAGATGTGTCATCCCTTACAATACCTAGCTAATGCAATGCAAAGTCCTAAATATGAGATATTTACATTATCAACACAAGACAACTATATTGAGAAATTAAATAGATGATGATTTATGTATTTATGATATAAATAAATGTCTCTTTTGTTTTAAACTTTACACTAAAAGATCTTTCTTGAGTCATCATATACGTAGGAAATTTTTGAAAAACAATGTATGTACCAGATAATTAAGTTAATATTTGGATAAGTACGTAGCTCCCATTCATGACCCATTATTGTTCATTAATATATTAAAAAAGAAGAGAGAGAGAGCGAGAGAGAAATAGAAGAAGAAACATTCCCGCATATCAACTCTTATATCCAAAAAACAAAAAAAAATGCGGAGGCGAATTGTAATTTTTTTTTCTAAAAGCTTTATTTCAGAATCGAAAGTGAAAGCAAACGGAGATATTTTTTATATTTTCAAGTTGAGTGATTATTATTTTTCAGTTAGTACTTCTTATAAAACTTTTACTTATAAAAGTTTAAACAAAAAAGAACGAATTTTGGAGCTAATATATATTTTTTTCTTAAAAAAAAGAGGAAAAAAAAAGAAAGAAAGAAAAATCAACCATGCATGTTGCGCTCTTGGAAGTACTTTTAATGGTGGGGGTGGGGCTGGAAGAAGAGATGTCGACACATTAAAATTGAGTTGGCTCGGAAAGAGCATACTATTTATCTTCAAGCACCTATGGAAGTAGTCTTTCCCTGTGTCGATTCCATCTACAATGTGAAAGTCTACATGTGCTGGAGCTCATACAAAATTATAAAATACAATTAAATGTTAAATGTAGTTTAAATGCTAAATAAAAATCTACATTGCTTCGTCATTTGAGTTGTACGCTATAGTTTCTAGTGCGTACAAAGTGTTGCATGGAGTATGTGTGTGTGAGATACCGAGTAATAGAGAGTGAAGACAAAAATTTGAGTATGAGCAAACAATACATAGGTAATTAAACATATGTTTGTTTTGATTGTAGAATAGCTTTTTTGATTTGTTGAGCTCTTCATGGCAGATATATCATAAGGTCCAAATTAGCATTGGTTATAAATAAAAACTATTAATGTGATTTATGACATTAGTAAATTTGTCATTTTTGTTGAATCTTTAATAAGAGAGAGAGAGAGAGTGGATTACAAAATTTCCAAGAAGAAACAAAGAGATTGTGTTAGCATTTTTAAGATTGAGAAGTTACAAATTTTAAGTTAGTACTTCTATAAAATATACATTTAATATAAAGTATCTAAATAAATAAGAAGAGTGATAATTGCAAATATGTATGGTTTTTCTGAAAGAAAGAAAAAAAGATTCATCATTACGTGTTGCACTCTTGGAGGTACTTTTTTTCTAATGTGGAACTTTTGGAGGTACTTCTTGTGGTGGAGGTAGTACAAATGCATTAAACTTAAGTCTCTCTCCAGTATTGGTCAAGACACAATTTGAAAATTAACATATATTAAAGCTCGTATAGAACTATAAAATATAATCGAGTCGCTGAGTAAATATCTACATTGCTTCCATCATGTCAGCTATGCTCCATCTTTTGTTGTGTGCACAAAGTGTTGTGTGGAGTATATATGTATGTGAGGGACTCTGAGTAAATAAAGAGTGGAGACAAAGACAAGAGTGTGAGCAAACAATCGATTGGTAAATTGTGAAATATTTCTAACAATCTGACTTAGATAATCACACTAAATTGTGAAAATCTTATTTTTAAACCAAAAAAATCCTCCATAAAATTTTACAAATCAAGGCTACTCACTTACATGTATATTTAGTTTACTACATGAGTAGTAGATATGCACTATCGATACGTACGAAATTTTTATTGGCAACATATAGTTTTCGTTGTGTATGAATATACATAATTTATTAATATCTAGGTATGAAATATTTATAGTATCAACACAAAACAACTATATGGAGAAGTTAAGTAGATGGCAAATTTTATTGGGTGAATAGCAATTTACCCTTTGCGATAGTGAAAATGAGCACATTATCCCTTTATGAAAAAATATAATAATTTACCTCTCTATGTTTTTTAAAATGAAGCAATTTACCTCCTTATACAGGGAAATAAATTGCTTCATTTTAAAAAATATAGGGAGGTAAATTATTGTATTTTAATAAATACAGAAAGATAAATCGCTATTTATTTTTTTATAAGAGGGTAATTTGCTCATTTGTGATATCACCATGGAATTGCTTGCATTTTTTTCGAATTTTATTTTTATGACCCTTTAGCTTATGTTGGGTTATTATTCTGATTGATTAGCATATAATTAACTAGCAATATGTTACTATTCTATGACAAATTGTGTGATTATCTACTTCTATGTTTAATATCGTAATATATAAGATGTGAAATTACACTTATAACCATAGATAAGCCAAAATTATATAAAATATGACCTCAAAATCTTCTCTCCTATTCCTTTTAAATTAATGATTAAAAATCTTTTATATTGAAATATATATTTATTATTATAATCTATAATTGCATAATTAAATATTTATATTCTTGTTCTTATATTTTTTTCAACATTTCTTCCTTTTTTTCACTTGAAAATTTGAATATTAAGTAATTTTTCATAAATATTTTGTATATTAGCAATTTTTATATGATATTTTAAGCATTTTCTCACTTTTTAATTTAAAAAGAAAAAGAAAGTAAGAAATCATACTTAAAAAAAAATTGCCCACACTTTAGAGAACGGCAAAAATGGAGAGAGAGAGAGAGAGTGATATGGCAAATTTTGGAGCTACAATAGCAGCTGATGGGGCTGTTCAGGTGGCGAAAGGAGTGTTACCTACTGTGGATGAGGTGGAAAAATTACGTGATGTGGCTTCCAAATCATCGATTTCTGACACGGTACAAACTCGGCCTACGGGCCTTTTTGTAGGCAATATTCCGTTACATACTTGCCCCGAACCTATTATTGATGACAAGATTGCATATGCCTTTAATAATTCGTCTCGAAAGACCCTTTCGTATATTGCCCCGACTATACAGAATGGTGAAGTCATTGACGTCCGACATTGGAATCTATTCAAGCTGGATCTCGTCGATGGAGATGTACTGCGGTGGTGTACTTTCGAGGCAAACGACTCTACTTTCATCATCTGAAGGAGTATGTCAAATCAGCCAGGCCTGCATTACAGGAGGTTACTGCGAAAACAAATGTGTTATTCTTCTTTCAATTCAAAACGATTATTGACATGCAGGAGGTTATTGAGGGAGGGCCGTGGCTGTTTCAGGGACAACCTATAGTTCTTCAGAAATAAGAACCTAAAATGGTGATGAGAAAACTAAGCATACGCAAGTCCCTGTAAGGATTAGATTACGTCATCTCCTAGTAGAATTATAGATGGAAGAGGGGCTCAGTACGGTAGCTAGTGGCATGGGAAAACCTCTGTACCAGGATGCTATTATGAGAGCATGCACGAGACTGGATTTCGCTCGTATATGCGTGATGCTTGATATAAGTTCCAAATTGCCAAAGCACATTATTATCATGACTCCAAATGAGGATGGAGGGGAAGCCCCCTACAAAGTGGACGTAGAGTACGAGTGGCTACCGCCCAAGTCTACCAGTTGTATGACGCTGGGTTATAGTTCCAAGGACCATATGTGAATAAACTCGCTAAAACGGGGAAGCCTCCAGTTTCTGTTTATATGCCGAAAGGGAATGTCCCTCGATTGTCCGATCAGGTGATGGATAAGAGCCAATCAGCAAGTACGAATGTGCAATTCGAGAATCGTGAAAAACCAGCAACAGTGATGGGTTTGAGTCGTGAGGAAAAGGGTAAGGTCATTATGACATATAATGCTTTTGATGCTTCACAATTGTTTGATGATGCAGATGAATTTCCTGGGGGTTCTAAAGCATGTAGCCCCACAGCTATTATATCATGTTGAATGTGGGCATATGGAATGTACGTGGCCTGAACAAGAGAGACAACCAACTAGTTGTCAAGGATCTAGTTGCAGAGTTCAGGTTACATTCAATCGGTCTTCTTGAAATGCGTGCTCATTTAAATAATGCTTCCCCTTACACAATCATTTTTGTTGCTTCAATGGAAGTGGTTTGTTGATTATGTAACGGTTGGTCATCGTATTTGGCTAGCATGGGACGATAATTGTCTGGATATTGATGTGCTTGCGTTGGGTCCTCAATTTATCCATGCACGAGTCAATAATAGAACTGCGCATGAGCTTCTGATTATTACTGTCATTTATGGTGCTAATGAGGCGGCTAAAAGGAGGGAACTATGGGAGTCCTTGGAATCTTTTGCCCCCCTTTTGGCTAACATTCCATGGATGGTTGGTGGGGATTTCAATGCGGTAAGGGACCTCAGTGTGGTATGTGGTATGTCGGGGGATATTAGAATGGCTATGGAGGAATACAACTCATGTATTCAGAATGTTGGTTTATTACTATTACCTATGCAGGGTGAATGGTTCACTTGCCACAATTATAGTGCAAGTCCATGCAATCTATGGAAGAGGTTGGATCGAATTCTCACTAATGATACTTGGACAAGATACCCCACTTTATTCTACACTTGTCTTGCCTCTCAGACTTCGAATCGCTTGCCCATGGTGATCTCGGGGGATACTCAAAGACACTTCAGAGGTATGTTTAGATTTGACAACTACCTTACACTCTCACCGACTTTTATTCCAAGTGTGCAGAATATTCGGCAGCACGAGGTAGTTGGAATTCCCATGTATGCGATCACCCGAAAGTTGAAAGACTTGAAACCTGTATTTCGAGAACAAAGAAAGAATAAGGGAAATCTTTCGCATAACGTCCAATTAGCGAAAGGGTTCATTGAAATGGCACAACAGTTGGTTAGCTTGAGTAGACATGATGAGGTCCGCTTAGTTTTGGAGCACTGTTGTAGGCTGGTTTATGCCAAGGCAGCCAAATTGGAGCAGACTATGCTACAAAAAAGGGCTAAGATGCAATGAATGAAGGGAGGTGATCAGAGCACACGAATCTTCTTTCGGAAGATAGCACAAAGACGGGCTGCGAGAAAGATCCTTCAGATTAATGATCCCCATGGTACTACCCTCACTAAGCTGGATGCAGTGGCACATGAATTTATCAAGTTCTTTCAGTCTTTATTGGGAGGTAATCGGCGACAGAAGGTTATTGACCTCCAGCACTTGCGCCCGTGGGGGTGGCACTTATTGGATAAGGAGGAGGCCTTGCATCTTACTAGGTCATTCACTATAGAGGATGTGAAGATTGCTATCTTTGATATAGTGGATGATAAGGCCTTGGGCTAGATGGGTTTTCGTCGACCTTCTTCAAGGCTGCATGGCTTGTGGTGGGAACTGAAGTCACTAGGGCCATATTGGATTTCTTTGCTACAGGGAGACTCCTGAAGCAAATCAATAACACAATCTTGGCACTCAATCCAAAGGTACACAACCCTTCTACTGTTTCTGACTTTCGCCCTATCTCCTGTTGCAATGTTCTTTATAAAATTATTTCTAAACTCATTATCCAACGATTGAGTATGGTGCTAGACAAGCTTGTTAGTCCCTGTCAGGCGGCCTTCATACCTGGCAGAAGTATTGGAGATAATATCATGATGGCACAAGAATTATTCACTGGCTATAACCAGATGAGATTACCTCGACGATGTGCTTTAAAAGTGGATATTCGAAAGGCTTATGATACAGTGGTGGGACTTGCTCCTTGCCACTCTTAAACTCTATGGCTTTCTGGAGACATTCATACGATGGATTGAGGAATGTATCACCACTGCTTTCTTTTCAGTGGGTTTCAACAGGAAACCTCATGGGTTTTTTCAGGGTGCCAGAGGCCTGGGTTACGGTGACCCCCTCTCACCATATCTATTCGTCCTAGTTATGGAAGTAATGCACTTGGACTTCTTACAAATTATTGAGCAGGATGGACGATTCACCTATCATTGGAAATGTGACGTTTCTAATATCTTTCAGTTGGGCATCGCTGATGATGTTATTCTGTTTTGCCGTACTAATATTGACTCTATACATATCTTCAAGAAAGGGCTAAACCAATTTGGAGATTGGTCGAGACTTTGTTTGAATTCTCAAAAAAGCCACCATATTCTTTCCCAGGTTGCAAAGGTTTAAAAGAGGAGATATTGGTGATACTTGGCTTTCAGGAGGGAAATCTTCCGATGAGGTATTTAGGACTTCCCCTAATATCATCTAGACTAACTATATCTGATTGTCTTCCATTGTTGCATAAGATTGATGCACGTATTGCTGGTTGGGAGGGACTATCCATTTCATATGCGGGAAGGGTATAAATTATCAAATTTGTCCTCACATCCCTTAGTGTTTATTGGGCTTCGGCTTTTATCCTACCTAAGAAAGTCATTCATGTTATTGGAAACGGTTGCGGAAGTTCCTGTGGAAAGGTACAGGCGATTCTGGCTATGCTAAAGTTACCTGGAAGGAGGTATGCAAACCTTTGAGTGAGGGAGGACAAGGATTGAAGGGTATTGGCACACTGAACAAGGCACTCATGTGCAAAAAATAGTACAGTGTCATTCACTTTGACAGAACTTCGATTTGGGTGAATTGGCTCTACCATGGACGATTACGCGATTCCTCTATTTGGATGATTTCTGAACATAGAGGCTCAGGGATGGAGGAAGCTCATAAGGCTTCGGACTTGGCTGCAGTCAGAGGTTAAATATCGCATTGGAGATGTGCGAGACTTCTATTTTCGGAGAGATCCATGGCACCCACTTGGCCCTCTTATTAAGAGATTCCCGTGGGAACCGAGTGCTACGGGCTTGCAGGAACATATCCTATTACATGTGTCATACGCGAGGGACAGTAGCACTGGCCACTTATCACAGACATGGAATGTTTAGAGATTGTGCATACATTACTAGCGATCCATGGAGGGAATGATAGTATTCGTCGGAGATTTATGGGAGGGAGGGGGGTTCCCACGACCCAAACCCTTTATAGTCTGTTTGATCTGCAGGGTCCTAAAGTAGGATGGTCTTCACGACTTTCGGGCTCTCTCAAAATACCACGCCATATGTTTATACTCTGGCTAGCCAACCTAGAGCGGCAGCCCACAACTGACAAGCAATGGTTATCACATTTGGGAGGATATGTCCTATGTAACGAGGAATATATAGAGATACATTCGCACTTATTTTTTCACTGCCAATATCGCCGGCGCTGCTTCACTGTCGTCTGTCGTGTGGTTCGTTTTCTATGGCTCAGAATTCGACGAAACTCGACCCAAACGTTGGTCCATACCCAAGAATTTATTTGGTAAATTTTCTAAATGTAATAATTACTACAAGTTTGTATAAAAGGGAAACAAACTTGCTTTAATAAAACCATGCAAAACAGCTAAATTTTCAACATTCTTAGAATTCGTCGAAACATGACCCAAACGTTGGTCTAGACCCAAGAATTTGTGCGGTAAATTTGCTAAGCGTAATAATAACTACAAGTTTGTATAAAAGAGAAACACACTTGGTTTAATAAAACGCGCAGAGCAGTTAAATTTTCAACGTTCTCATAATACAACAAAACTTGACCCAAACGTTGGTCTAGACCCAAGAATTGTGCGGTAATTTGTTAAGCGTAATAATAACTACAAGTTTGTATAGAAGCGAAACAAACTTGCTTTAATAAAACCGCGCAAAACATCTCAATTTTCCACGTTCTCAGAATTCGACAAAACTTGACCCAAACGTTGGTCTAGACCCAAGAATTTATTTTGTAAATTTGCTAAGCGTACTAATAACTACAATTTTGTATAAAAGGGAAACAAACTTGCTTTAATAAAACTGCGCACAAAATAGCTAAATTTTCCACGTTCTCGAAATTCGACGAAACGTGACCCAAACGTTGGTTTATACCGAAGAATTTGTGCGGTAAATTTGTTAAGCGTAATAATAACTACAAGTTTGTATAAAAGGGAAACAAATTTGGTTTAATAAAATCGCGCATAACAGCTAAATTTTCAACGTTCTCAGAATTCGACAAAACTAGACCTAAACTTTGGTCTAGACTCCACAATTTGTGTGGTAATTTGCTAAGTGTAATAATTACTATCAGTTTGTATAAAAGGGAAACAAACTTGCTTTAATAAAACCGCGCAAAACAGCTAAATTTTTCACGTTCTCAAAATTCGACGAAACTTGACCCAAACATTGGTCTAGACCCAAGAATTTGTGAAATAAATTTGCTAAGCGTAATAATTACTACAAGTTTGTATAATGGAAAATAAACTTGCTTTAATACAACCGTGCAATACAGCTAAATTTTCAACGTTCTCGAAATTCGACGAAACGTGACCCAAACGTTGGTCTAGACCCAAGAATTTGTGTGGTTAATTTGCTAAGCGTAATGATAACTACAAGTTTGTATAAAAGGAAAACAACTTGCTTTAATAAAATCGCGCGAAACAACTAAATTTTCAACATTCTCATAATTCGACGATACTTGACCCAAGTGTTGGTCTGGACCCGAGAATTTGTGTGGTGAATTTGTGTGGTAAATTTTCTAAGCGCAATAATAACTACAAGTTCGTATAAAAGGGAAACAAATTTTGCTTTAATAAAGCCGCGCAAAACATCTCAATTTCCACGTTCTCAAAATTCGACGAAACTTGACCCAAACGTTGGTCTAGACCCAAGAATTTATTTGGTAAATTTGCTAAGCGTAATAATAACTACAATTTTGTATAAAAGTGAAACAAACTTGCTTTAATAAAATCGCACAAAATAGCTAAATATTCCACATTATCAGAATTCAACGAAACTTGACCCAAACGTTGGTCTAGACCCAAGAATTTGTGCGGTAAATTTGTTACGTGTAATAATTACTACAAGTTTATATAAAAGCGAAACAAATTTGCTTTTATAAAACCGCGCAAAACAGCTAAATTTTCTCAGAATTGGACGAAACTTGACCCAAACGTTGGTCTAGACCCAAGAAATTGTGCGATAAATTGGCTAAGCGTAATAATAACTACAAGTTTGTATAAAAGGGAAACAAACTTGCTTTAATAAAACCGCGCAAAACAGCTAAATTTTCAACGTTACCAAAATTCGACGAAACTTAACACAAACGTTGATCTAGACCCAAGAATTTGTGTGGTAAATTTGCTAAGCATAATAATAACTACAAGTTTGTATAAAAGGGAAACAATCCTGCTTTAATAAAATCGCGCAAAACAGCTAAATTTTTAATATTCTTAGAATTCGACAAAACTTGACCCAAGCGTTTGTATAGACCCAAGAATTCGTATTCTGCTAAACGTAATAATAACTACAAGTTTGTATAAAAGAAAAACAAACTTGTTTTAATAAAACCACGCAAAACACCTAAATTTTTCACGTTCTCAGAATTCGACGAAACTTGACCCAAACGTTGGTCTACACCCAAGAATTTGTGCGGTAAATTTGCTAAACGTAATAATAACTACAAGTTTGTATAAAAGGGAAACAAACTTGCATTAATAATATCGCGCAAAACAGCAAAATTTTTAACGTTCTCAGAATTCACAAAATTTGACCCAAACGTTGGTCTAGACCCAAAAATTTGTGTGGTAATTTGCTAAGCGTCATAATTACTATAAGTTTGTATAAAAGGGAAACAAATTTGCATTAATAAAACCTTGCAAAGCAGCTAAATTTTCAACTTTCTCAGAATTCGACGAATCTCAACCCAAACGTTAGTCCAGACCCAAGAATTTATTTGATAAATTTGCTAAGCATAATAATTACTACAAGTTTGTATAAAAGGGAAACAAACATGTTTTAATAAAACCGCGCAAAACAGCTAAATTTTCAACGTTCTCAGAATTCATCAAAACTTCACCCAAACGTTGGCCTAGACCCAAGAATTTGTGCGGTAAATTTGCTAAGCGTAATAATAACTACAAGTTTGTATAAAAGGAAAAAAAATTTGGTTTTATGGTAGAATAATTGCAACGGCACGAATTCCTTGCAAAAAGAAATACTAATTTATGTAAACAATGAATTTAACAAGAAAAATATTTATCGATTAATTAATCGTACCTGATGTATTTGTCTCTCTCTCTGTTTTTTCCTCATTTTACTAGAAAATATACGAATAAAAGTAATCATGCTAATCAACAAAGAATATTTTTTTTCCTACTAATAGGAAGGAATAAAGTCGTTGATTTTGTCACTTAATGTTTTAGTAAAAAATCAAATTATTTAGCATTGTATGTATTTCTTGCTGATATATATTGATTATGATACAATCGGTTATTTATTTTTGTATATTTTTCAGCTATAAGTTTTGCAACGAAAACTTAGTGGTAAGTTTACAATTTTTATCAAGGTTAGTATCGAATTTTTGCAATATGAATTAGCAACATAATATTTTCTTGTTAATATCAATTGCGGAACCAAAAGAACTTTTCAAAAAAAAAAATTATCCCTTACTAAATTCATTGCTAATCGTCAATATTTACTCTCTTTTTATAATTTTCGTAGATATTCACATGATTCTTATAGTACTTTTAGAGTTGATAAAAGGATTTACAATGGGTTCTCATGAGGTTTGTATTAATTATAAATATCACTTATTGTTTACAAAATTACAAATACTTTCTGAAATTAATAGTCGTCTAATAAGTACCTCTACGATGAGCTATCACGAAGGGTTAGGTGATCTTTAGTTTCACGAGGGTATTTGAAATTTTTTCAAATAAAAAAATTATTTTTTTATTATGACACATTTCAAAAAGCCCATTGTAATTTACGCTAATAAAAATATCAGATGAAAATTATGCAATTATATTTCTAAATCGATTAGTTTGAGTTCATTCCGTCTTATTTATTTAGCAGTGGGCTGAAAACTAACACATTTTATGTGTGAATATACATTTTATGGATTATGATTTATTTGTAAAGTCATCTTATTTGACTAGTTCAAACAGAGCGAGGACTGACCACGCAAGAATAGGGCTAAAACTTAAATGAAACTAGTAATATGTGGCACACATCATGTGTTTGTAAATTTTATAATATTATTTTAAATAAAATATATATTATTTAATAAAGTATATAAAATAATATTAATTAAATTTATAAAAAAATTATGTCAAAACAGATGTATAAAATAAAAAAGTAATTATCAAACCATAGTGGAGGAATGAGAAGTTAGAAGAGTGGATGGGTGTGAAAATAATAAATAAATTAATAAATTAAATATTAAAATTGGCATACCAAATTAACTATTTAGTTATTAGTTAGTTATTTGAAGATTTTACGAAAAACTTCTTTCGAGGAGCAAACAAATATTTCCTTTTTTGTTCAATGCGAAGACATAGGATAAACCACTATTTATCAATATATTGAATTTAGAATGAAAAGGGATTCCATCATATTCATATATAGTGAAGTCCTACACCGGATTCCCACAAAACCAAAGAGCATCCTTTTCTGTTAATAGTACTAATTGAATTTCTATCTTAAGTTTGATAGGAAATAAAATATTCAAATAAAAATAGAGAATTGTTAATTGCGGATCGAATGACTGTTCATATCTATTATGTTTTGATGCAAATAGGGTCAAAAAAGCTCTATGGATAAATGGTGGTTTAACTCGATGGTGTTTATGCTAAAACTTGCACAAGATATCAGTACAAAGGAACAATCATCTGAGAGAATATTGTAGGCAAGAGGCACTGCATCTCATTGTAGAGTGGCAACTTCACGATCCTAATCGACCAGTGAACCAATGATTGGAGTACGAAACTCCTTAATACAAATCGATATTACTCGAAATTAATGATAATAAGAAAGTAATGAGAACAAATCTTAAGAATCACAAATCTGTAGAAGTAGGATCAGTTTTTGCGAGATCCCACAACCTGAACACAAAAATGGCCGTTCACAAAGAACACTTTTCCCAAGATTGCTCCACCTTCAACCGTATGCCACAAAGTTCTAATCTCTCTGACGTTGCAAGATGACTTTTTCATAACGACCCACAAAGGTGTATATAATCACACAGATTTTGTTCGAGAGAGACAAGAGAAGTGCTTTTCAGTTTCATGTTTAAACCGAGAAGAGGAATCCCCCTTTTAAAGGAGTAGGGGTGAAGTGTATAAGGCAGGTGATAATGGCTTTCCAAAAACCATTGAAATTGACCAAGGAAACTCACCATAATTCTCGGTGAGGAGAAAAGGCAAGAAAATCACAGAAGAGGGAAAGAAAGAATTGCAGTCGATTCTTGAGAGAAATGAGAAGATTGGGATTAGGTGGAAGTATATGTATATGAGAGAGAGAGATGACTTAGGGCGAGCCATGGGGCAGCCGGGTGGGTTGAAGTAGTGGGCCTCCAGGTGGGCTAAAGAATTAAGTGGAGTTTGGGCCACCAATATTTACATGCTGCACCTTGGACCAAAGACACATGGTCATTGGGCAGGAGTCTTTTCTTAATAGAGATTGGCTATTTCATCATTGTCTGGGGACCCGCTCCAGTGTACCTGAAA
This sequence comes from Sesamum indicum, assembly GCF_026168435.1. Lineage (NCBI taxonomy): Eukaryota > Viridiplantae > Streptophyta > Magnoliopsida > Lamiales > Pedaliaceae > Sesamum > Sesamum indicum. The sequence goes on along the minus strand of NC_142662.1, from coordinate 13,553,081 downwards.
AAGATGTTAGTAACAGGATATCTAAAGCATAGAGCATAGCACACAACTCGAGTAGCATTAAGTACTTTTAACAATTTACAGCAATTAACACTAAGTTAAAATCAAACAAAAGTTTATAGCATAATTCCGCCTAGGCTCATTCACAAAGAATCTTCTAGCCACAAAAGGATCAACAAACCGCTTAGGTTCAACTGGTCATATTACACGAAGACTCAATTTAGCCACTTAGGCAAATTCAAGCCATCGAGGCACACAGAGAACTCAATGGGTCACAAAAGCACAATCACATAACACATAGGCAAAATTAAAGAACTTAGCCACTTAGGCTCAAGTACAAAGTCTTACGGTATTCACAAGGGAACATTACACTTAGCACAAAGCAAACACAAGAAATATGAATTGATACAAAATCAATAAATTATTGATTCTTCTTCTTCAATCACTACGTTTGTTTCTTCCTTTTTATTAAACCGTTTTGGTCTTTTGCAATCTTTTATAAAATGACCCTTTTTCCCACAATTGTAGCATCTCCTATCTTTATCCTTCGTTTCTTCTTCGTTATCACTGGACTTAGAACTATTGTGTTTTTTATTCCTCTCTTTGTTATGTCTTTTATGAAAGAAATTTCTATACCTAGATTTTCCTCTAACAGAATTAACCTCATATTTGTTGCTGCTAGGTCTATTCATTTTTAGGTCAATCTTTTTGCTTTTTAGTCTATTCACAACAGTATCAAGGTTCACGCTATCTCTACCGTATTTAATAGCAGCTTTCAAATCAGAATAAGTATCAGGTATAGCATTCAAACGTACAATAGGAGAGTACTCATCAATATTTTTATCACCCGTCAAGTTAATATCTTGAACCAACTTAGTAAAATCATCCAAATTCTCATCAATGTCTTTAGACAAATCAAGCTTGTATCTAAAAAATTTCTCAAGCAAAAACAGTTTACTCGGGAGGGATGTCTCAATGTAAAGCTGTTCTAATTTTTCCCATAAATCTCTTGCAAAATTTTGATTCCCTACTTTTCTAAGCACAGAATCAGACAAATTCAATATAATCGAAGAATACGCATACTCATCATTTTTCATCATTTTTTCTTCAGAAATGTTATCAGAATATTTGCCATCTATGGCCTTGAAAACTTTTTACTGGATCAGAATCCATTTCGTTTTTTGTTGCCAAATCAAAAAATCACTTTTTTCATTGAAAAGTTGGAGATTATAACCTGCCATTTAAAAAGATTTTAGAGAATGGTTTTTAACAAAAATTTTGAATTTTCAAGAAGAAATATAACACACTGATTTTTTGCATAATTCTTTTAGAAACAAAATTCATGAATTTAAAAAAGGATAGAAAATGTCTTAGAATTGTCTTTAAGAATTATCACAGAAAATGGCCCAAATTTAAAAATAGCACAAAATGATTCACAGTAATGATAATGCTTTGATTTAAAGATTAACAATCACAATAATCTCAATTATCACAATAATCACTCAAATACCAGCAAATATAGGAAATATCAGAAATATTTAAATCACACAAATTGCAATATCTCAGATAAATTTGCAGCGGATAATTAAATATAACTTGAATTCCGAAGGCAAACAAATCGCAGAAACAGGTATCACAAAGATATAAAAATATCACTAAGATATAGTAATCGAAAAAATCACAGAAAATAACAATTACAGAGATATACTCGCAAGAGATATCAAGAAGACCGAGGCTTCCAGCGTAAGTCCCGACCAGATACCCGACATCCTCAGGCGACTGGCCAAGTGGGAGTTTAGGGGGATTTACCGTGGCAAAATAATAACAACAATATCGACAAGGAAAAATTGTGGAAATAAAATAGGAGGGATTAGAGAATCGTTACCACCACCATGAGCCGGATTTCAGAGACGACGCTCTAATACCACTATAGAGTGAAAAGCTCACGATCTTAATTAACCAGTGTACCAACGATTGGAGTACGAAACTCCTTAATACCAATCGATATTACTCAAAATTAATGATAATAAGAATGTAATGAGAACTAATCTTAAGAATCACAAATCTGTAGAAGTAGGCTCAATTTTTGCCAGATCCCACAACCCGAACACAAAAATGGCCGTTCACAAAGAGCACTTTTCCCACAATTTCTCCACCTTCAACCCGACGCCATAAGGTTCTAATCTCTCTGAAGTAGCAAGATGATTCTGTCACAAAGACCCACAAAGGTGTATATGATCACAAAGATTTTGTTCGAGAGAGACAAGAGAAGGGATTTTCAGCTTCGTGTTTAAATCGAGAAGAGGAATCCCCCTTTTAAAGGAGTAGGGGTGAAGTGTATAAGGAAGGTAATAATGGATTTCCAAAAATGATTGAAATTGACCAAGAAAACCCACCATTATTCTCGGTGAGGAGAAAAGGCAAGAAAATCACAAAAGAGGGAAAGAGAGGATTGCAGTTGATTCTTGAGAGAAACGAGAAGATTGGGATTAGGTGGAAGTATATGTATATGAGAGAGAGAGATGACTAGGGGCGGGTCATGGGCCAGCCGGGTGGGTTGTAGTAGTGGGCCACCAGGTTGGCTAAAGAATTAAGTGGACTTTGGGCCACGTATATTGACATACTCCACCTTGGACCAAAGACACAAGGTCATTGGGCAGGAGTCTTTTATTAATAGGTATTGGCTATTTCATCGTTGTTTGGGGACCCGCTCCAGTGTTCCTGAAAAATATGTTAGTGACAGGATATCTAAAGCACAGAGCATAGAACACAGCTCGATTAGCATTAAGCACTTTTAAAAATTTACAGCAATTAACACTAAGTTAAAATAAAAAAAAAAAGGCTATAGCATATTGCCACCTAGGCTCATTCACAAAGAATCTTCTTGCCACAAAAAGCTCAACAAACCACGTAGGTTCAGCCCGTCATATTACACGAAGACTCCATTTAACAACTGAGGTAAATTTACGCCATCAAGGCACACAGAGAACTCAACGGGCCACAAAAGCACAATCACATAACCACATAGGCAAAATTAAAACACTTAGGCACTTAGGCTCAAGATACAATGTCTTACGTTATTCACAAGGGAACATTGCACTTAGCACAAAGCAAACACAAGAAATATGAATTGATACAAAATCAATAAACTATTGATTCTTCTTCTTCAATCACTACGTTTGTTTCTTCCTTTTTATTAAACCGTTTTGGTCTTTTGCAATCTTTTATAAAATGACCTTTTTTCCCACAATTGTAGCATCTCCTATCTTTATCCTTCCCTTCTTCTTCGTTATCACTCGACTAAAAACTATTGTGTTTTTTATTCCTCTCTTTGCTATGTCTTTTATGAAAGGAATTTCTATACCTAGATTTTCCTTTAACATAATTAACCTCATATTGGTTGCTCTAGGTCTATTCATTTTTAGGTCAATCTCTTTGCTTTTTAGTCCATTTACAACAATATCAAGGTTCACGCTATCTCTACCATATTTAATAGCAGCTTACACATTAGAATAAGTATCAGGTATAGCAGTCAAAAGCACAATAGGAGAGTACTCATCAATATTTTTATCACCAGTCAACTTAATATCTTGAACCAATTTAGCAAAATCATCCAAATTCTCATCAATGTCCTTAGACAAATCAAGCTTGTATCTAAAAAATTTCTCAAGCAAAATCAATTTACATGGGAGGGATGTCTCAGTGTAAAGTTGTTCTAATTTTTCCCATAAATCTCTTGCAGAATTTTGTTAACCAACTTTTCTAAGCACAGAATCAGACAAATTCAATATAATCGACGAATACACATAGTCATCATTTTCACAAATTTTTTCTTCAGAAATGTTATCAGAATATTTGCCATCTATGGCCTTGAAAACTTTTTATTGGATCAAAATTCATTTCATTTTCTGTTGCCAAATCGAAAAATCACTTTTTTCATCGAAAAGTTGGAGATTATAACCTGCCATTTAAAAAGATTTTAGAAAACGATTTTTAACAAAAATTTTGAATTTTCAAGAAGAAATATAACACACTGATTTTTGGCACAATTCTTTTAGAAACAAAATTCATGAAATTAAAAAAGGATAGAAAATGTCTTAGCATTGTCTTTAAGAATTATATAGAAAATGGCCCAAATTTCAAAATAACACAAAATGATTCACAGTAATGATAATGCTTTGATTTAAAGATTAATAATCACAATAATCTCAATTATCACAATAATCACTCAAATACCAACAAATATAGGAAATATCAGAAATATTTAAATCACACAGATTGCAATATCTCAGATAAATTTGCAGCGGATAACTAAATATAACTTGAATTCTTAAGGCGAACAAATCGCAGAAACAGGTATCACAAAGATATAATTATATCACAAAGATATAGTAATCGAACAAATCACAAAAAATAACAATCACAGAGATATACTCGCAAGAGATATCAAGAAGACTGAGGCTTCCAGCCTAAGTCCCGCCCAGATACCCGACATCCTCAGGCCACCGGCCAAGTGGGAGTTTAGGGGATTTACCGTGGCAAAATAATAACAATAATATCCACAAGGAAAAATTATGGAAATAAAATAGGAGGGATTAGAGAATCGTTACGACCACCAGGAGCCGGATTTCAGAGACGACGCTCTAATACCACTATAGAGTGATACGCTCACGATCTTAATTAACCAGTGTACCAATGATTGCAGTGCGAAACTCCTTAATACGAATCGATATTACTCAAAATTAATGATAATAAGAATGTAATGAGAACACATCTTAAGAATCACAAATCTGTAGAAGTAGGCTCAGTTTTCGCCAAATCCCACAACCCGAACACAAAAATGGTCATTCACAAAGAACACTTTTCCCACAATTTCTCCACCTTCAACCCTACGCCATAAAGTTCTAATCTCTCTGAAGTTGCAAGATGATTCTGTCACAATAACCCACAAAGGTGTATATGATCGTGTTTGGTTCGAGAGAGACAAGAGAAGGGATTTTTAGCTATGTGTTTAAATCGAGAAGAGGAATATCCCCCTTTTAAAGGAGTAGGGGTGAAGTGTATAAGGAAGGTGATAACGAATTTCCAAAAACGATTGAAATTGACCAAGGAAACCCACCATTATTCTCGGTGAGGAGAAAAGGCAAGAAAATCACAAAAGAGGGAAAGAGAGAATTGCAGTCGATTCTTGAGAGGAATGAGAAGATTGGGATTAGGTGGAAGTATATGTATATGAGAGAGAGAGATGACTTGTGGCGGGTCATGGGCCAGCCGGGTGGGTTGAAGTAGTGGGCCTCCGGGTGGGTTAAAGAATTAAGTGGACTTTGGGCCACCAATATTAACATACTCCACCTTGGACCAAAGACACAAGGTCATTGGGCAGGAGTCTTTTGCTAATTGGGATTGGCTATTTCATCGTTGTCTGGGGACCCGCTCCAGTGTACCTGAAAAAGATGTTAGTAACAGGATATCTAAAGCACAGAGCATAGCACACAGCTCGATTGGCATTAAGCACTTTTAAAAATTTACAGCAATTAACACTAAGTTAAAATAAAAAAAAGGCTATAGCATATTGCCACCTAGGCTTATTCACAAAGAATCTTCTTGCCACAAAAGGCTCAACAAACCACTTAGGTTCAGCCCGTCATATTACACGAAGACTCAATTTAACCACTTAGGCAAATTCACGCCATCAAGGCACACAGAGAACTCAATGGGCCACAAAAGCACAATCACATAACCACATAGGCAAAATTAAAACACTTAGCCACTTAGGCTCAAGATACAATGTCTTACGTTATTCACAAGGGAACATTGCACTTAGCACAAAGCAAACACAAGAAATATGAATTGATACAAAATCAATAAACTATTGATTCTTCTTCTTCAATCACTACGTTTGTTTCTTCCTTTTTATTAAACCGTTTTGGTCTTTTGCAATCTTTTATAAAATGACCTTTTTTCCCACAATTGTAGCATCTCCTATCTTTATCCTTCCCTTCTTCTTCGTTATCACTCGACTAAAAACTATTGTGTTTTTTATTCCTCTCTTTGCTATGTCTTTTATGAAAGAAATTTCTATACCTAGATTTTCCTTTAACAGAATTAACCTCATATTGGTTGCTCTAGGTCTATTCATTTTTAGGTCAATCCCTTTGCTTTTTAGTCCATTTACAACAATATCAAGGTTCACGCTATCTCTACCATATTTAATAGCAGCTTTCACATTAGAATAAGTATCAGGTATAGCAGTCAAAAGCACAATTGGAGAGTACTCATCAATATTTTTATCACCAGTCAACTTAATATCTTGAACCAATTTAGCAAAATCATCCAAATTCTCATCAATGTCCTTAGACAAATCAAGCTTGTATCTAAAAAATTTCTCAAGCAAAATCAATTTACTTGGGAGGGATGTCTCAGTATAAAGTTGTTCTAATTTTTCCCATAAATCTCTTGCAGAATTTTGTTAACCAACTTTTCTAAGCACAGAATCAGACAAATTCAATATAATCGACGAATACACATACTCATCATTTTCCAAAATTTTTTCTTCAGAAATGTTATCAGAATATTTGCCATCTATGGCCTTGAAAACTTTTTATTGGATCAAAATTCATTTCATTTTCTGTTGCCAAATCGAAAAATCACTTTTTTCATCGAAAAGTTGGAGATTATAACCTGCCATTTCAAAAGATTTTAGAGGACGATTTTTAACAAAAATTTTGAATTTTCAAGAAGAAATATAACACACTGATTTTTGGCACAATTCTTTTAGAAACAAAATTCATGAAATTAAAAAAGGATAGAAAATGTCTTAGCATTGTCTTTAAGAATTATAATAGAAAATGGCGCAAATTTCAAAATAACACAAAATGATTCACAGTAATGATAAAGCTTTGATTTAAAGATTAATAATCACAATAATCTCAATTATCACAATAATCACTCAAATACCAACAAATATAGGAAATATCAGAAATATTTAAATCACACAGATTGCAATATCTCAGATAAATTTGCAGCGGATAACTAAATATAACTTGAATTCTTAGGGCGAACAAATCGCAGAAACAGGTATCACAAAGATATAATTATATCACAAAGATATAGTAATCGAACAAATCACAGAAAATAACAATTACAGAGATATACTCGCAAGAGATATCAAGAAGACTGAGGCTTCCAGCCTAAGTCCCGCCCAGATACCCGACATCCTCAGGCCACCGGCCAAGTGGGAGTTTAGGGGGATTTACCGTGGCAAAATAATAACAATCATATCCACAAGGAAAAATTGTGGAAATAAAATAGGAGGGATTAGAGAATCGTTACGACCACCAGGAGCTGGATTTCAGAGACGACGCTCTAATACCACTATAGAGTGATACGCTCACGATCTTAATTAACCAGTGTACCAATGATTGGAGTACGAAACTCCTTAATACGAATCGATATTACTCAAAATTAATGATAATAAGAATGTAATGAGAACAAATCTTAAGAATCACAAATCTGTAGAAGTAGGCTCAGTTTTCGCCAGATCCCACAACCCGAACACAAAAATGGCCATTCACAAAGAACACTTTTTCCACAATTTCTCCACCTTCAACCCTACGCCATAAACTTCTAATATCTCTGAAGTTGCAAGATGATTCTGTCACAAAGACCCACAAAGGTGTATATGATCACACAGATTTTGTTCGAGAGAGACAAAGAGAAGGGATTTTTAGCTTTGTGTTTAAATCGAGAAGAGGAATATCCCCCTTTTAAAGGAGTAGGGGTGAAGTGTATAAGGAAGGTGATAACGAATTTCCAAAAACGATTGAAATTGACCAAGGAAACCCACCATTACTCTCGGTGAGGAGAAAAGGCAAGAAAATCACAAAAGAGGGAAAGAGAGAATTGCAGTCGATTCTTGAGAGGAATGAGAAGATTGGGATTAGGTGGAAGTATATGTATATGAGAGAGAGAGATGACTTGTGGCGGGTCATGGGCCAGCCGGGTGGGTTGAAGTAGTGGGCCTCCGGGTGGACTAAAGAATTAAGTGGACTTTGGGCCACCAATATTAACATACTCCACCTTGGACCAAAGACACAAGGTAACTGGGCAGGAGCCTTTTGCTAATTGGGATTGGCTATTTCATCGTTGTCTGGGGACCCGCTCCAGTGTACCTGAAAAAGATGTTAGTAACAGGATATATAAAGCACAGAGCATAGCACACAGCTCGATTGGCATTAAGCAGTTTTAAAAATTTACAGCAATTAACACTAAGTTAAAATAAAAAAAAGGCTATAGCATATTGCCACCTAGGCTCATTCACAAAGAATCTTCTTGCCACAAAAGGCTCAACAAACCACTTAGGTTCAGCCCGTCATATTACACGAAGACTCAATTTAACCACTTAGGCAAATTCACGCCATCAAGGCACACAGAGAACTCAACGGGCCACAAAAGCACAATCACATAACCAGATAGGCAAAATTAAAACACTTAGCCACTTAGGCTCAAGATACAATGTCTTACGTTATTCACAAGGGAACATTGCACTTAGCACAAAGCAAACACAAGAAATATGAATTGATACAAAATCAATAAACTATTGATTCTTCTTCTTCAATCACTACGTTTGTTTCTTCCTTTTTATTAAACCGTTTTGGTCTTTTGCAATCTTTTATAAAATGACCTTTTTTCCCACAATTGTAGCATCTCCTATCTTTATCCTTCCCTTCTTCTTCGTTATCACTCGACTAAAAACTATTGTGTTTTTTATTCCTCTCTTTGCTATGTCTTTTATGAAAGGAATTTCTATACCTAGATTTTCCTTTAACAGAATTAACCTCATATTGGTTGCTCTAGGTCTATTCATTTTTAGGTCAATCTCTTTGATTTTTAGTCCATTTACAACAATATCAAGGTTCACGCTATCTCTACCATATTTAATAGCAGCTTTCACATTAGAATAAGTATCAGGTATAGCAGTCAAAAGCACAATAGGAGAGTACTCATCAATATTTTTATCTCCAGTCAACTTAATATCTTGAACCAATTTAGCAAAATCATCCAAATTCTCATCAATGTCCTTAGACAAATCAAGCTTGTATCTCAAAAATTTCTCAAGCAAAATCAATTTACTTGGGAGGGATGTCTCAGTATAAAGTTGTTCTAATTTTTCCCATAAATCTCTTGCAGAATTTTGTTAACCAACTTTTCTAAGCACAGAATCAGACAAATTCAATATAATCGACGAATACACATACTCATCATTTTCCAAAATTTTTTCTTCAGAAATGTTATCAGAATATTTGCCATCTATGGCCTTGAAAACTTTTTATTGGATCAAAATTCGTTTCATTTTCTGTTGCCAAATCGAAAAATTGGAGATTATAACCTGCCATTTAAAAAGATTTTAGAGGACGATTTTTAAGAAAAATTTTGAATTTTCAAGAAGAAATATAACACACTGATTTTTGGCACAATTCTTTTAGAAACAAAATTCATGAAATTAAAAAAGGATAGAAAATGTCTTAGCATTGTCTTTAAGAATTGTAATAGAAAATGGCCCAAATTTCAAAATAACACAAAATGATTCACAGTAATGATAATGCTTTGATTCAAAGATTAATAATCACAATAATCTCAATTATCACAATAATCACTCAAATACCAACAAATATAGGAAATATCAGAAATATTTAAATCACACAGATTGCAATATCTCAGATAAATTTGCAGCGGATAACTAAATATAACTTGAATTCTTAAGGCGAACAAATCGCAGAAACAGGTATCACAAAGATATAATTATATCACAAAGATATAGTAATCGAACAAATCACAGAAAATAACAATTACAGAGATATACTCGCAAGAGATATCAAGAAGACTGAGGCTTCCAGCCTAAGTCCCGCCCAAATACCCGACATCCTCAGGCCACCGGCCAAGTTGGAGTTTAGGGGGATTTACCGTGGCAAAATAATAACAATCATATCCACAAGGAAAAATTGTGGAAATAAAATAGGAGGGATTAGAGAATCGTTACGACCACCAGGAGCCGGATTTCAGAGATGACGCTCTAATACCACTATAGAGTGATACGCTCACGATCTTAATTAACCAGTGTACCAATGATTGGAGTACGAAACTCCTTAATATGAATCGATATTACTCAAAATTAATGATAATAAGAATGTAATGAGAACAAATCTTAAGAATCACAAATCTGTAGAAGTAGGCTCAGTTTTCACCAAATCCCACAACCCGAACACAAAAATAGCCCTTCACAAAGAACACTTTTCCCACAATTTCTCCATCTTCAACCCTACGCCATAAAGTTCTAATCTATCTGAATTTGCAAGATGATTTTGTTACAAAGACCCACAAAGGTGTATATGATCACACAGATTTTGTTCGAGAGAGACAAGAGAAGGGATTTTTAGCTATGTGTTTAAATCGAGAAGAGGAATATCCCCCTTTTAAAGGAGTAGGGGTGAAGTGCATAAGGAAGGTGATAACGGATTTCCAAAAATGATTGAAATTGACCAAGGAAACCCACCATTATTCTCGGTAAGGAGAAAAGGCAAGAAAATCACAAAAGAGGAAAAGAGAGAATTGCAGTCGATTCTTGAGAGGAATGAGAAGATTGGGATTAGGTGGAAGTATATGTATATGAGAGAGAGAGATGACTTGTGGCGGGTCATGGGCCAGCCGGGTGGGTTGAAGTAGTGGGCCTCCGGGTGGGCTAAAGAATTAAGTGGCCTTTGGGCCACCAATATTAACATACTCCAACTTGGACCAAAGACACAAGGTCATTGGGCAGCAGTCTTTTGCTAATCGGGATTGGCTATTTCATCGTTGTCTAGGGACCCGCTCCAGTGTACCTAAAAAAGATGTTAGTAACAGGATATCTAAAGCACAGAGCATAGCACACAGCTCGATTGGCATTAAGCACTTTTAAAAATTTACAGCAATTAACACTAAGTTAAAATAAAAAAAAGGCTATAGCATATTGCCACCTAGGCTCATTCACAAAGAATCTTCTTGCCACAAAAGGCTCAACAAACCACTTAGGTTCAGCCCGTCATATTACACGAAGACTCAATTTAACCACTTAGGCAAATTCACGCCATCAAGGCACACAGAGAACTGAACGGGCCACAAAAGCACAATCACATAACCACATAGGCAAAATTAAAACACTTATCCACTTAGGCCCAAGATACAATGTCTTACGTTATTCACAAGGGAACATTGCACTTAGCACAAAGCAAACACAAGAAATATCAATTGATACAAAATCAATAAACTATTGATTCTTCTTCTTCAATCACTACGTTTGTTTCTTCCTTTTTATTAAACCGTTTTGGTCTTTTGCAATCTTTTATAAAATGACCTTTTTTCCCACAATTGTAGCATCTCCTATCTTTATCCTTCCCTTCTTCTTCGTTATCACTCGACTAAAAACTATTGTGTTTTTTATTCCTCTCTTTGCTATGTCTTTTATGAAAGGAATTTCTATACCTAGATTTTCCTTTAACAGAATTAACCTCATATTGGTTGCTCTAGGTCTATTCATTTTTAGGTCAATCTCTTTGATTTTTAGTCCATTTACAACAATATCAAGGTTCACGCTATCTCTACCATATTTAATAGCAGCTTTCACATTAGAATAAGTATCAGGTATAGCAGTCAAAAGCACAATAGGAGAGTACTCATCAATATTTTTATCTCCAGTCAACTTAATATCTTGAACCAATTTAGCAAAATCATCCAAATTCTCATCAATGTCCTTAGACAAATCAAGCTTGTATCTCAAAAATTTCTCAAGCAAAATCAATTTACTTGGGAGGGATGTCTCAGTATAAAGTTGTTCTAATTTTTCCCATAAATCTCTTGCAGAATTTTGTTAACCAACTTTTCTAAGCACAGAATCAGACAAATTCAATATAATCGACGAATACACATACTCATCATTTTCCAAAATTTTTTCTTCAGAAATGTTATCAGAATATTTGCCATCTATGGCCTTGAAAACTTTTTATTGGATCAAAATTCGTTTCATTTTCTGTTGCCAAATCGAAAAATTGGAGATTATAACCTGCCATTTAAAAAGATTTTAGAGAACGATTTTTAAGAAAAATTTTGAATTTTCAAGAAGAAATATAACACACTGATTTTTGGCACAATTCTTTTAGAAACAAAATTCATGAAATTAAAAAAGGATAGAAAATGTCTTAGCATTGTCTTTAAGAATTGTAATAGAAAATGGCCCAAATTTCAAAATAACACAAAATGATTCACAGTAATGATAATGCTTTGATTCAAAGATTAATAATCACAATAATCTCAATTATCACAATAATCACTCAAATACCAACAAATATAGGAAATATCAGAAATATTTAAATCACACAGATTGCAATATCTCAGATAAATTTGCAGCGGATAACTAAATATAACTTGAATTCTTAAGGCGAACAAATCGCAGAAACAGGTATCACAAAGATATAATTATATCACAAAGATATAGTAATCGAACAAATCACAGAAAATAACAATTACAGAGATATACTCGCAAGAGATATCAAGAAGACTGAGGCTTCCAGCCTAAGTCCCGCCCAAATACCCGACATCCTCAGGCCACCGGCCAAGTTGGAGTTTAGGGGGATTTACCGTGGCAAAATAATAACAATCATATCCACAAGGAAAAATTGTGGAAATAAAATAGGAGGGATTAGAGAATCGTTACGACCACCAGGAGCCGGATTTCAGAGATGACGCTCTAATACCACTATAGAGTGATACGCTCACGATCTTAATTAACCAGTGTACCAATGATTGGAGTACGAAACTCCTTAATATGAATCGATATTACTCAAAATTAATGATAATAAGAATGTAATGAGAACAAATCTTAAGAATCACAAATCTGTAGAAGTAGGCTCAGTTTTCACCAAATCCCACAACCCGAACACAAAAATAGCCCTTCACAAAGAACACTTTTCCCACAATTTCTCCATCTTCAACCCTACGCCATAAAGTTCTAATCTATCTGAATTTGCAAGATGATTTTGTTACAAAGACCCACAAAGGTGTATATGATCACACAGATTTTGTTCGAGAGAGACAAGAGAAGGGATTTTTAGCTATGTGTTTAAATCGAGAAGAGGAATATCCCCCTTTTAAAGGAGTAGGGGTGAAGTGCATAAGGAAGGTGATAACGGATTTCCAAAAATGATTGAAATTGACCAAGGAAACCCACCATTATTCTCGGTAAGGAGAAAAGGCAAGAAAATCACAAAAGAGGAAAAGAGAGAATTGCAGTCGATTCTTGAGAGGAATGAGAAGATTGGGATTAGGTGGAAGTATATGTATATGAGAGAGAGAGATGACTTGTGGCGGGTCATGGGCCAGCCGGGTGGGTTGAAGTAGTGGGCCTCCGGGTGGGCTAAAGAATTAAGTGGCCTTTGGGCCACCAATATTAACATACTCCAACTTGGACCAAAGACACAAGGTCATTGGGCAGCAGTCTTTTGCTAATCGGGATTGGCTATTTCATCGTTGTCTAGGGACCCGCTCCAGTGTACCTAAAAAAGATGTTAGTAACAGGATATCTAAAGCACAGAGCATAGCACACAGCTCGATTGGCATTAAGCACTTTTAAAAATTTACAGCAATTAACACTAAGTTAAAATAAAAAAAAGGCTATAGCATATTGCCACCTAGGCTCATTCACAAAGAATCTTCTTGCCACAAAAGGCTCAACAAACCACTTAGGTTCAGCCCGTCATATTACACGAAGACTCAATTTAACCACTTAGGCAAATTCACGCCATCAAGGCACACAGAGAACTGAACGGGCCACAAAAGCACAATCACATAACCACATAGGCAAAATTAAAACACTTATCCACTTAGGCCCAAGATACAATGTCTTACGTTATTCACAAGGGAACATTGCACTTAGCACAAAGCAAACACAAGAAATATCAATTGATACAAAATCAATAAACTATGGATTCTTCTTCTTCAATCACTAGGTTTGTTTCTTCCTTTTTATTAAACCGTTTTGGTCTTTTGCAATCTTTTATAAAATGACCTTTTTTCCCACAATTGTAGCATCTCCTATCTTTATCCTTCCCTTCTTCTTCGTTATCACTGGACTAAGAACTATTGTGTTTTTTATTCCTCTCTTTGCTATGTCTTTTATGAAAGGAATTTCTATACCTAGATTTTTCATTAACAGAATTAACCTCATATTGGTTGCTGCTAGGTCTATTCATTTTTAGGTCAATCTCTTTGCTTTTTAGTCCATTTACAACAGTATCAAGGATCACGCTATCTCTACTGTATTTAATAGCAGCTTTCACATTAGAATAAGTATCAGGTATAGCATTCAAAAGCACAATAGGAGAGTACTCATCAATATTTTTATCACCAGTCAACTTAATATCTTGAACCAATTTAGCAAAATCATCCAAATTCTCATCAATGTCCTTAGACAAATTAAGCTTGTATCTAAAAAATTTCTCAAGCAAAATCAATTTACTTGGGAGGGATGTCTTAGTGTAAAGTTGTTCTAATTTTTTTCATAAATCTCTTGCAAAATTTTGTTAACCAACTTTTCTGAGCACAGAATCAGACAAATTCTATATAATCGATGAATACACATACTCAACATTTTCCAAAATTTTTTCTTCAGAAATGTTATTAGAATATTTGTCATCTATGGCCTTGAAAACTTTTTATTGGATCAAAATTCATTTCATTTTCTGTTGCCAAATCGAAAAATCACTTTTTTCCTCGAAAAGTTGGAGATTATAACCTGCCATTTAAAAAGATTTTAGAGAACGATTTTTAACAAAAATTTTGAATTTTGAAGAAGAAATATAACACACTGATTTTTGGCACAATTCTTTTAGAAACAAAATTCATGAAATTAAAAAAGGATAGAAAATGTATTAGCATTGTCTTTAAGAATTATAATAGAAAATGGCCCAAATTTCAAAATAACACAAAATGATTCACAGTAATGATAAAGCTTTGATTTAAAGATTAATAATCACAATAATCACTCAAATACCAACAAATATAGGAAATATCAGAAATATTTAAATCACACAGATTACAATATCTCAGATAAATTTGCAGCGGATAACTAAATATAACTTGAATTCTTAAGGCGAACAAATCGCAGAAACAGGTATCACAAAGATATAATTATATCACAAAGATATAGTAATCGAACAAATCACAGAAAATAACAATTACAGAGATATACTCGCAAGAGATATCAAGAAGACTGAGGCTTCCAGCCTAAGTCCCGCCCAGATACCCGACATCCTCAGGCCACCGGCCAAGTGGGAGTTTAGGGGGATTTACCGTGGCAAAATAATAACAATCATATCCACAAGGAAAAATTGTGGAAATAAAATAGGAGGGATTAGAGAATCGTTACGACCACCAGGAGCCGGATTTCAGAGACGACGCTCTAATACCACTATAGAGTGATACGCTCACGATCTTAATTAACCAGTGTACCAATGATTGGAGTATGAAACTCCTTAATACGAATCGATATTACTCAAAATTAATGATAATAAGAATGTAATGAGAACAAATCTTAAGAATCACAAATCTGTAGAAGTAGGCTCAGTTTTCGCCAAATCCCACAACCCGAACACAAAAATGGCCATTCACAAAGAACACTTTTCCAACAATTTCTCCATCTTCAACCCTACGCCATAAAGTTCTAATCTATCTGAAGTTGCAAGATGATTCTGTCACAAAGACCCACAAAGGTGTATATGATCACACAGATTTTGTTCGAGAGAGACAAGAGAAGGGATTTTTAGGTATGTGTTTAAATCGAGATAAGGACTATCCCCCTTTTAAAGGAGTAGGGGTGAAGTGTATAAGGAAGGTGATAACGGATTTCCAAAAACGATTGAAATTGACCAAGGAAACCCACCATTATTCTCGGTAAGGAGAAAAGGCAAGAAAATCACAAAAGAGGGAAAGAGAGAATTGCAGTCGATTCTTGAGAGGAATGAGAAGATTGGGATTAGGTGGAAGTATATGTATATGAGAGAGAGAGAGATGACTTGTGGCGGGTCATGGGCCAGCCGGGTGGGTTGAAGTAGTGGGCCTCCGGGTGGGCTAAAGAATTAAGTGGACTTTGGGCCACCAATGTTAACATACTCCACCTTGGACCAAAGACACAAGGTCATTGGGCAGGAGTCTTTTGCTAATTGGGATTCGCTATTTCATCGTTGTCTGGGGACCCGCTCCAGTGTACCTGAAAAAGATGTTAGTAACAGGATATCTAATGCACAGAGCATAGCACAGATCGATTGGCATTAAGCACTTTTAAAAATTTACAGCAATTAACACTAAGTTAAAATAAAAAAAAAGGCTATAGCATATTGCCACCTAGGCTCATTCACAGAGAATCTTCTTGCCATAAAAGGCTCAACAAACCACTTAGGTTCAGCCCGTCATATTACACGAAGACTCAATTTAATCACTTAGGCAAATTCACGCCATCAAGGCACATAGAGAACTCAACGGGCCACAAAAGCACAATCACATAACCACATAGGCAAAATTAAAACACTTAGCCACTTAGGCTCAAGATACAATGTCTTACGTTATTCACAAGGGAACATTGCACTTAGCACAAAGCAAACACAAGAAATATGAATTGATACAAAATCAATAAACTATTGATTCTTCCTCTTCAATCACTACGTTTGTTTCTTCCTTTTTAGTAAACCGTTTTGGTCTTTTGCAATCTTTTATAAAATGACCTTTTTTCCCACAATTGTAGCATCTCCTATCTTTATCCTTCCCTTCTTCTTCGTTATCACTGGACTAAGACCTATTGTGTTTTTTATTCCTCTCTTTGCTATGTCTTTTATGAAAGGAATTTCTATACCTAGATTTTCCATTAACAGAATTAACCTCATATTGGTTGATGCTAGGTCTATTCATTTTTAGGTCAATCTCTTTGCTTTTTAGTCCATTTACAACAGTATCAAGGTTCACGCTAGCTTTAACGTATTTAATAGCAGCTTTCACATTAGAATAAGTATCAGGTATAGCATTCAAAAGCACAATAGGAGAGTACTCATCAATATTTTTATCACCAGTCAACTTAATATCTTGAACCATTTTAGCAAAATCATCCAAATTCTCATCAATGTCCTTAGACAAATCAAGCTTGTATCTAAAAAATTTCTCAAGCAAAATCAATTTACTTGGGAGGGATGTCTCAGTGTAAAGTTGTTCTAATTTTTCCCATAAATATCTTGCAGAATTTTGTTAACCAACTTTTCTAAGCACAGAATCACACAAATTCAATATAATCGACGAATACAAATACTCATCATTTTCCAAAATTTTTTCTTCTGAAATGTTATCAGAATATTTGCCATCTATGGCCTTGAAAACTTTTTATTGGATCAAAATTCATTTCATTTTCTGTTGCCAAATCGAAAAATCACTTTTTTCCTCGAAAAGTTGGCGATTATAACCTGCCATTTCAAAAGATTTTAGACAATGATTTTTAACAAAAATTTTGAATTTTCAAGAAGAAATATAACACACTGATTTTTGGCACAATTCTTTTAGAAACATAATTAATGAAATTAAAAAAGGATAGAAAATGTCTTAGCATTGTCTTTAAGAATTATAATAGAAAATGGCCCAAATTTCAAAATAACACAAAATGATTCACAGTAATGATAATGCTTTGATTTAAAGATTAATAATCACAATAATCTCAATTATCACAATAATCACTCAAATACCAACAAATATAGGAAATATCAGAAATATTTAAATCACACAGATTGCAATATCTCAAATAAATTTGCAGCGGATAACTAAATATAACTTGAATTCTTAAGGCGAACAAATCGCAAAAACAGGTATCACAAAGATATAATTATATCACAAAGTTATAGTAATCGAACAAATCACAGAATATAACAATTAGAGAGATATACTCGCAAGAGATATCAAGAAGACTGACGCTTCCAGCCAAATACCCGACATCCTCAGGCGACCGGCCAAGTGGGAGTTTAGGGGGATTTACCGTGGCAAAATAATAACAATAATATCGAAAAGGAAAAATTATGGAAATAAAATAGGAGGGATTAGAGAATTGTAACGACCACCAGGAGCCGGATTTCAGAGACGACGCTCTAATACCACTATAGAGTGATACGCTCACGATCTTAATTAACCAGTGTACCAATGATTGGAGTACGAAACTCCTTAATACGAATCGATATTACTCAAAATTAATGATAATAAGAATGTAATGAGAACAAATCTTAAGAATCACAAATCTGTAGAAGTAGGCTCAGTTTTCGCCAGATGCCACAACCCGAACACAAAAATGGCCATTCACAAAGAACACTTTTCCCACAATTTCTCCACCTTCAACCCTACGCCATAAAGTTCTAATCTCTCTGAAGTTGCAAGATGATTCTGTCACAAAGACCCACAAAGGTGTATATGATTACACAGATTTTGTTCGAGAGAGACAAGAGAAGGAATTTTTAGCTTTGTGTTTAAATCGAGAAGAGAAATATCCCCCTTTTAAAGGAGTAGGGGTGAAGTGTATAAGGAAGGTGATAACGGATTTCCAAAAACGATTGAAATTGACCAAGGAAACCCACCATTATTCTCGGTGAGGAGAAAAGGCAAGAAAATCACAAAAGAGGGAAAGAGAGAATTGCAGTCGATTCTTGAGAGGAATGAGAAGATTGGGATTAGGTGGAAGTATATGTATATGAGAGAGAGAGATGACTTGTGGCGGGTCATGGGCCAGCCGGGTGGGTTGAAGTAGTGGGCCTCCGGGTGGGCTAAAGAATTAAGTGGACTTTGGGCCACCAATGTTGACATACTCCACCTTGGACCAAAGACACAAGGTCATTGGGCAGGAGTCTTTTGCTAATTGGGATTGGCTATTTCATCGTTGTCTGGGGACCCGCTCCAGTGTACCTGAAAAAGATGTTAGTAACAGGATATCTAATGCACAGAGCATAGCACAGATCGATTGGCATTAAGCACTTTTAAAAATTTACAGCAATTAACACTAAGTTAAAATAAAAAAAAAGGCTATAGCATATTGCCACCTAGGCTCATTCACAGAGAATCTTCTTGCCATAAAAGGCTCAACAAACCACTTAGGTTCAGCCCGTCATATTACACGAAGACTCAATTTAATCACTTAGGCAAATTCACGCCATCAAGGCACATAGAGAACTCAACGGGCCACAAAAGCACAATCACATAACCACATAGGAAAAATTAAAACACTTAGCCACTTAGGCTCAAGATACAATGTCTTACGTTATTCACAAGGGAACATTGCACTTAGCACAAAGCAAACACAAGAAATATGAATTGATACAAAATCAATAAACTATTGATTCTTCTTCTTCAATCACTACGTTTGTTTCTTCCTTTTTAGTAAACCGTTTTGGTCTTTTGCAATCTTTTATAAAATGACCTTTTTTCCCACAATTGTAGCATCTCCTATCTTTATCCTTCCCTTCTTCTTCGTTATCACTGGACTAAGACCTATTGTGTTTTTTATTCCTCTCTTTGCTATGTCTTTTATGAAAGGAATTTCTATACCTAGATTTTCCATTAACAAAATTAACCTCATATTGGTTGCTGCTAGGTCTATTCATTTTTAGGTCAATCTCTTTGCTTTTTAGTCCATTTACAACAGTATCAAGGTTCATGCTATCTCTACCGTATCTCAACTTAATATCTTGAACCAATTTAGCAAAATCATCCAAATTCTCATCAATGTCTTTAGACAAATCAAGCTTGTATCTAAAAAATATCTCAAGCAAAAACAATTTACTCGGGAGGGATGTCTCAATGTAAAGCTGTTCTAATTTTTTCCATAAATCTCTTGCAGAATTTTGTTAAACAACTTTTCTAAGCACAGAATCAGACAAATTCAATATAATCGACGAATACACATACTCATCATTTTCCAAAAGTTCTTCTTCAGAAATGTTATCAGAATATTTGCCATCTATGGCCTTGAAACCTTTTTGTTGGATCAAAATCCCTTTCACTTTGTGTTGTCAAATCGAAAAATCACTTTTTCTATCAAAAAGTGGGAGATTATGACCGGCCATTTAGATAACTAAATATAACTTGAATTCCGAAGGCGAACAAATCGCTGAAACAGGTATCACAAAGATATAGTAATCGAACAAATCGCAGAAAATAACAATCACAGAGATATACCCGCATGAGATATCAAGAGGACCGCGGCTTCTAGCCTATGTCTCGACCAGATACCCGACATCCTCAGGGGTGGGAGTTTAGGGGGATTTACCGTGGCTAAATAATAACAGTAATATCAACAAGGAAAAAGTTGCGGAAATAAAATAGGAGGTATTAGAGAACCGTTACCACCACTAGGAGCCGAATTTCAGAGACAAGGCTCTGATATCGCTGTAGGGTGACAACCTCACGATCCTAATTGACTAGGTGTACCAACGATTGGAGTACGAAACTCCTTAATACAAATCGATATTACTCAAAATTAATGATAATAAGAAAGTAATGAGAATAAATCTTAAGAATCACAAATCTGTAGAAGTAGCCTCAGTTTTCGCCAGATCCCACAATCCTAACACAAAAATGGCCGTTCACAAAGAACACTTTTCCCACGATTGCTCCACCTTCAACCCTACGCCTACAAAGTTCTAATCTCTCTGAAGTTTGAAGATGACTTTGTGACAAAGACCCACAAAGGTGTATATGATCATACAGATTCTGTTCGAGAGAGACAAGAGAAGGGATTTTCAGCTTCGTGTTTAAAACGAGAAGAAGAATCCCCCTTTTAAAGGAGTAGGGGTGAAGTGTATAAGTAAGGTGATAATGGCTTTACAAAAACCATTGAAATTGACCAAGGAAACTCACCATTATTCTCGGTGAGGAGAAAAGGCAAGAAAATCACAAAAGAGGGAAAGAGAGGATTGCAGTCGATTCTTGAGAGAAATGAGAAGATTGGGATTATCTGGAAGTATATGTATATGAGAGAGAGAGATGACTCGGGGCAGGTCATGTGCCAGCCGGGTGGGTTGAAGTAGTGGGCCTCCAGGTAGGCTAAAGAAATAAGTGGACTTTGGGCCAGCAATATTAACATGCTCCACCTTGGACCAAAGACACAAGGTCATTGGGCAGGAGTCTTTTATTAATAGGGATTGGCTATTTCATCATTGCCTGGGGACCCGCTCCAGTGTACCTGAAAAAGATATTAGTAACAAGATGTCTAAAGCATAGAGCATAGCAGACAGTTGGATTAGCATTAAGCATTTTTAACAATTTACAGCAATTAACACTAAGTTAAAATCGAACAAAAGGCTATAGCATATTACCACTTAGACTCATTCACAAAGAATCTTCTAGCCACAAAAGGCTCAACAAAATACTTAGGTTCAACCGGTCATATTACACGAAGGCTCAATTTAGCCAATTAGGCAAATTCACGCCATCAAGCCACACAGAGAACTCAACGGGTCACAAAATCACAATCACATAACCACATTGGCAAAATTAAAACACTTAGCCACTTAGGCTCAAGATACAAAGTCTTAAGGTATTCACAAGAGAACATTGCCCTTAGCACAAAGCAAACACAAGAAATATGATTTGATACAAAATCAATAAACTATGGATACTTCTTCAATCACTATGTTTGTTTCTTCCTTTTTATTAAACCGTTTTGGTCTTTTGCAATCTTTTATAAAATGACCTTTTTTCCCACAATTTTAGCATGTTCTATCTTTATCCTTCACTTCTTCTTTGTTATCACTGGACTAAGAACAATTGTGTTTTTTATTCCTCTCTTTGCTATGCCTTTTATGAAATGAATTTCTATACCTAGATTTTCCTCTAACAGAATTAACCTCATATTGGTTGCTGTTAGGTCTATTCGTTTTTAGGTCAATCTCTTTGCTTTTTAGTCCATTCACAACAGTATCAAGGTTCACACTATCTCTACCGTATTTAATAACAACTTTCACATCAGAATAAGTATTCGGTATAGCATTCAAAAGCACAATAGGAGAGTACTCATCAATATTTTTATCACAAGTCAACTTAATATCTTGAACCAATTTAGTAAAATCATCCAAATTCTCATCAATGTCTTTAGACAAATCAAGCTTCTATCTAAAAAATTTCTCAAGCAAAAAAAATTTACTCGGGAGGGATGTCTCAATGTAAAGCTCTTCTAATTTCTCTTGCAGAATTTTGTTTACCAACTTTTCTAAGCACAGAATCAGATAAATTCAATATAATCGAAGAATACGCATACTGATCATTTTGCACCATTTTTTCTTTAGAAATGTTATCAGAATATTTGCTATCTATGGCCTTGAAAACATTTTGTTGGATCAAAATCCCTTTCTTTTTCTGTTGCGAAATCGACAAATCACATTTTCCATCGAAAAGTTAAAGACCATAACCGGCCATTTAAAAAGATTCTAGAGAACGGTTTTTAACAAAAATTTTGAATTTTCAAGAAGAAATATAACATACTGATTTTTGTCATAATTCTTTAAGAAACAAAATTCACGAAATTTAAAAAGG